>NC_063049.1:24493801-24793801 GCF_018812025.1 Megalobrama amblycephala | reverse complement strand
TCTGAACACAAGCATCCAAAACTCATCATATGTCTCAAAATATTTGGTCTTTTCCGCAGGTTTAACAACACAGTGTCCAAAGCTACTCACTCTCAGGAAGCCCCATGCACAGTTCTTAGAAAATGTGGGAAAAACAGACCGAAACTAGCCATGAATTACTTGCACAATTGTGTTTTTCTCCTTAATGATTCAGGAGGGGGATTAGAGAAAGCAGTCGGTCCTTTACCCAATTATAGACCTGGCCTCTCCTGTACACTGTGATCCGTCTTTTGGAAATCGTCCAGCGGCTTGCGTTCACTCTCTTTGATGAAGATGAAAAAAGAAGGAAACAGCAGGAGACAATGGCCTGTATCCTGTTATTTTAGTATCCTAATGAAAATGCCACTAAAGATCCCTTTTAATGTCACATAAGAGGCAAAGATTGGAATTTAAATAACTGAATTACACTCCTCATTTATAGTCCACTTCATGATTTGTGTCTCTCTCTAGTACACCTGAAGCACAATAGCTCTGATTAACACTGCCTCTACATGCAGTCAGTCACAGCCCCATTTTCATAGCAGTGAGGGGGAAATGGAATATTTTTACCTTGTTCACCTGCAGTTCATACTTGGAATGAAAGGGGCTCATCGAGGCATTAGTTTCAGAAATTGGAATGATAATGAATAATCCTGTGGGCTGTCATGAAGCCCCATTAGTTGAAGCAAAGGCTTCTAAAGCAGCCGGTCTTCCCAGAATCTATTTTTATTAGGAGTTTTTTGAAGTATTCAGCCTCAGACACGGCAAACAGGTAGGACATGTCTATCTCTGTGAAGTGAGCTTCAGCAGGAAAGGGAGGGGAGTCTTAAAAGATTCACTGAGATGATGGGATCTGAGGGCATTTCTTTTGTTCTTGAAGTGTGGCATACACAAGCAGATCTTTTATACTTTGAGACAATGAATGCAAAGCAACTGACTGCATTCAAGAGCAGACGTTATTTTGGAAATGGAAGAGTTTTTATTTGTGTTACAATCATAAACTCCTCCATTTTACTAAAAACTAAATTTAACCAAAGTGGTTCATTGGAAACAATGAAGTTAATTTCATTTCAGTAGTACTGCAAATTTGTTAATGCTGCATGTTGCTTTATTTGAAAAGCAATAGCTGTGCAAATGTTAGGGCAGCCGCAGTGATAATAAAAATAAGAAAGTATGGTAACACTTTAGTTTAGGGTCCAATTCTCACTATTAACTAGTTGCTTATTAGCATGAATTTTACTAGGATACTGGCTGTTTATTAGTACTTATTAAGCACATATTAATGCCTTATTCTGCATGACCATATTCAGCATCCCTTAATCCTACCCAATACCTAAACTTAACAGCTACCTTACTAACTATTAATGAGCAGCAATTAGGAGTTTACTGTGGTCGAAAATATGAAAATATAAATCAAATTTTTTTTTAAAGGCAGTCAGTTTTCTCAAATGAAATTAGTTATCTATTTGGGTTTTACAATTGACTTCTTACCTGTGCAATATTAAATGTGTTGTATTGATTCAGATATTTTCCTGAACTATTTATAAAATCAAATTGTGATAAAATTTTTACGTTTTATGAAAATGCTTGGTTGTGCAACTCGCCGCCATGATGCTAGCTGATTGCCTGAGGTTGCTAAAGTGTTCTGAGAGGTTTTTTTTTTTGATGTGTTGTTATGCAGCTGCTAGGTGTTTTGGGTTGTTGCTTGGTGGTTGATTACTGGTTCAAGACAAATTAGCCTCCCTCAAATTTCTCTGACATTCTGCTTGTAGATGTGGCTCAGGTTCTTCCATTAAATTTAAGTTTATGGATTTTTTTCACCTGTTTTATCACCCACCAGGCAAATATAATGAGTCTGATCACTTAGAAAAGTAATAGCACACCTCTTTGCACTAATTGGGGTATCCTTCATGCCTGTGTACCTCAAACGTGCATTGGTTTAATGCTTAGAGGTTTAGAATAAACAAAGCAAACACCACTAATTATTCTGTAAAATAATACAAATGGAATGCCATTCACCACATCTTGTAACCACATCATTTCTAACTAATTTTCATTTTAACAGTTCTAATTTCTTTCTGTGTTGGAGGGTAAAAGATTGGGTTTATTTTTTAACAAGTTAAAAAGGTATAAAAATTGGCTTGTACTATGCAGGAAACAGCTTTTGCTTCATTGAAGGCAACTGGCAGAAAAGATGTCTTAACCTTAGTTTATTTTAATATGGACAGTTATACAAGATCATAGTTCTTAGCCTCCAGATCTTGATTTAAATGTCACAATGGCTCTTTAGCATTTCATGAATGCCTAAGGAGAGGAATATACCTTAATTAGCACAATCTTTACAGCATGTTCATCTCCCAGGGTGCAGTCAGAGGTCATGAAGGTTAGTCATATCATGTATGGTGTGAACTACCTGGATTTAGAAACTGTTAATCGAGTTATGTTTGTTAAATCAGTCAGAGGTCTTGTGTGTTGAATTGGAAGTAGATTTTCAACAGATTTTTACATGCTTTTAAACATTCTCACAAGTCATTTTACAATGGAAAACAAGATACAGCAAAATAAAAAATAAAAAAAGTAAAAATCAGACTACTTGATAATATTCAAAAATACACCCCTTGAAGACTACTGTAGGTCAACTGAATTTTGTTTTTCTTTTTTTCCAGTGGCCCTCATGATTCATCTATAATTTATGTATCAGTACTTGTGTATACTAGATATATAGGCCTGAAATAGATTTTATTCATCAGAATTAGCAATGTGGATTATGAAAAGTGGGCATTACATACCAGAATTCAGCCAGACCAAAGGTGAGTTGGTAACACTTTATTTTAGGGTCTTTTAACTAGTTGCTTATTAGCATGCATATTACTAGAATATTGGCTTATTAAGCACATATTAATGCCTTATTCTGCATGACCTTATTCTACATTCTTAACCTACCCAATACCTAAACTTAACAACTACCCTACTAACTATTAATAAGCAGTAAATTGGGAGTTTATTGTGGGGAAAAGTCGTAGTTAATAATTTATATGTGTTCCCTATATTAAAGTGGTACCGGCAAGTTTGCTAAAACACTGGCTACATAACTATTGTCTAATTACTATTAAAAGAAAAGTTCTTTCAGAGGAAAAACAAGTTACTACTTGTTACTTTTTTAATTTATTGGAAAAAAACATGCACCAATGAATCGTTCAGTTCAAATTAAAAATGTGGACTTAATATGACAAGCTCAGAGAATAAGATGATCTGACTCACTGACTCAAGATAATAATTGGAATCAGAATAATAATAAAAAAATATATATATCAGGATTCAGATTAAAAAAATTTTAAACCTAAAATAGTCACCACAAAATTCACTGTAAGCTAAAAAAGGCATTAGTCTATGATTGTTAATGAAGGAAAATATTATTGGTTATTCTAGCAAGCTTATCCAATATCTGCTCTGTTATTCTATTTTGAGTCTGTTACAATTATCAGCTGCTTTTCATTTCCTGGTACAAAGCCCAGTCATGCTTCAGGACTTTGGTAACAAGAAATCATGTTGTGAAACCCTACACCAATTAAAATAGAATTCAACGGATGCCTTTTTTCCTCCTAATTAAACTGAACTGTAGTAAATTATTGTGATGTACTTTCCATCCAAGTTACGGGTGCAGCCGCCATTAAGACTGATCTTATTCCTTGTAAAATTAATTTTCTTTTGTTGTCAGCTGTAAAATATGCCATAAATGACAAGCCTTGCATGATATGCAGCCTCCAAAGAATTATCGATTCTCAAAGAGCTGTTCATATTTCTTTTGGCGTCGCTGAGTGAAATGACAGATAATTAAGATGCTCCCAACAAACTGACAACTTCACTAATTTGTCATTTTTTCCAGCAAAATTACATAAAACCCCCCAAGGACCATAGCATAATGACAATTATGTCTTTGATGGACTACAGTAGTCGGTTGGGTTGTCAGACGTATATGTAGGGTTTGTAAATGACAGCTGCTAAACACAGATAAAGATTCCTAATGTTCTTCATGGATGAATTAACCACATAGCTGGGTGGTTCTTCACAAATTACTTGCTTGCTATTAAAAAACCTTCACTATTAATTATTCCACCCATATGTTTTCATGCCGCCTCTCTCTTTCTTTTGGATTCTTTCATTTGGCTGAGCAGAAGAGACCTGTCCAGACTCCATAAATCCTCTGACAATGTACCCATCTGACTATTTTGATTTAACTGCCTCGTAAAATATTACTCTGCCTGGGAGAGCCGTTGTTCACCTAAAGTGTTTTAGCCCCACTTCACTGAGATTTCGACAGCTTTCCAGATGTCAGTGGTTAGTGGTGAACCTCAAACTGTCTATGAAGAACTATGCCTGTAAGTGCATGGGAAACAAGGACAAAAGTTACACTTAAAAGATGAAGCAAAAATGTTTTGCTCAAAAATAAACGTTCCAATAGAGGTTTATTTTTTTACAGTGATGCCACCAAAAAACAAACAAAAAAACATCCTGGGTTCCCCAAAGAACCTTTCAATTAACAGTTCTTAAAAGAACCATGTTTACACCTGGTATTAAGATGCGTTTTGGTCGATCGGATCACAAGTGGACGACGGTAAATACAGGTGTAAACGTGGTCTAAAACGTTTTGAGTTGTCCGATTTCGACCACTTCCAGAGGTAGTCGAAAACGCATTCGATCGGATAGCTTTTGTAGTGTGAACGCTCATGTGGGCGAATGTGTTTGAAAAGCCACAAAAGACTACCTTCTCTCCGCCTACTGACATAAATGTTATGGGAAGCGTGCTAGCCAGATGGGATTTAAACATTGTTGGCTGAAGACCCAAGTTTGGTTTGAAGATGAATTACAATTAATGTTCTCTCACCATTCATGATTTCTAACACTCACTGCGTTTGGCGTGGTCTTGCGGCTGTCAGAGCAAAAACGAAAGCTGCTGCTCTCCGTGTGTTTTTCCGTCCTCTTCTGTGTGTTCTTGCGTGAGCTTATTTTGTCCATTAGATCAAAAGCCCATATATTTACCCGCCCATAGACCCTCCCCTCAAAGAAATCAAGATAGAAGTGGTCAAGAGTGAGCAAAAGAGACGGATTAAAATACGAGGTGGAAATGGGAATATGTCTCCCTCATCTACTTCGACCAAGAATCCCGATCGACCAAATACCTTAATACCAGGTGTAAACCAGGCCTTAGTGAGAAGAATATTTTTTTAATCTAAAGAACCGTTTTCCACTATAAAGAACCTTTTATCCAATAGAAAGGCTCCATTCTTCATGGAACCATAGATGCCAATAAAGAGCCTTTATTTTTAAAAGTGCAGTCTAGATTTTCACACTGTAGTGTTAAACATATGCTTTTTTCAGTCATTGATTCATGAGAAGTAATATAGAAAACCTTAACAATGATTGTCTTCATTAAAGAAATTAAAAAAATTAAAAATGTAATAAATTAAATTTGTGATTATTTGTTTTCCCTCGTGTTCTTCCAAATCTGTGTATGTTTTTTTTTTTTTTAAGGAACCATTATGCAGCTCTTTGTCACACAATGGCCGTTCATATTGGTCATGTCTGTCAATCTCTAAAAAGAAAATGCCATAAATGTAGTCTATTGTACTCTATTCTGTCTTCTGAAGTCACACAATAGCTTTTTGTGGGAAATAGACCAAGTAATTTAAGTCATTATTCTCTGAAAATTGATTCAGATTGATGCCGAAACGTTATTGGTTCTCATGTGGGCCACAACCAAATGTGACACGCCAGTTTGAATATGTGGAATGGAAAAACAATCAGTAAATTATCAGTAAATAATGACCTAAATGTCAGACTTTTCATGCAAAGTTACTCTATAGCTTTAGAAGACTTGATGTATGGACCAATTTATGGTGCTTAAATAGTGATTGTTGTGCTTTTCATCTTCAGAAAATTCTTCAGAGATGTTCCTTTGTTTTGCACAGCACAGAAAAACAGCAGCATACGGGTTTGGTATGACATGGGGGAATAAAAAATGACAGATTTTTGAGGGGTGAACTTTTTCTTTTAAAAGAAATAACAATAAACCCAGTCTGACTGAAATTTGGAAATGTATTTATCAAAGATTATGTTAATATAGTGTTTGAAGACTGTTGGCATCATATTCATTATCAGAATGAAATGAAATCAGCTCTGAGTATTGCTCTCATTTTGGGGCTCTTTGACTGTTTGAGTTGCTGTTTTACCCAGAAGATTGGCAGCATTGCTTAAAAACGAGAAATATCAGGAAATGCAATATTTTTTAGTTTGTCCAATGTCTGTCACACAATGCGGTGTCTCAGAGTAATCCTGTTACAGTTTTCATTTTGAAGATTGCTCTGTGTGCGTGTGAATACAATCACTGGCAAACCACAGGAAGGGTGTGTGTGTGTGTGTGAAGTCTGTGCTTGTGAATGTATACTTGGCTTAGAGCTGCAGATCAATTCACTGTTCCTCAGCAGGGACCAGGAGGGGACAAGAAGAAAGCCAGGAGTGAAAGACCAATAAAAGACTTGTGGGCTTCTGAAGGAAGAAATGAAAGGAGCCAGAGCATCCTTAGAAGGTGGAGGTTCTCAAAGAGCCTTGCACTCTCAGACAGCGGTTTCTTAGAAATAAAGGAAGCAGAGAGGAGGGTCAGAAAAGAAGGCACAGCAGCTATATCTACTGATTCATATAGAGAAGCCTGCTCACAAAGTTTCTTGCTGCTTGCTTTCCACCACGCTTTCAAAGAGTAATTAGCCTCAAGTTTGGTTATAATTAGCAAATCACATATGTAAAGTTGCAGGAGCAACAAATAGGAACCTTTTTAGCCTCAAGGGCCTGCTTTTTATAGCAAATACTTTATATTATATTATAAACACATCAGTTGAATACTGATGCATGATGCATTCAACATTTTTTGATCAACCAGCTGATGAACAGCATGGTTATGCTGGTCCATCTGCTAGAACAGCATCTAACCCGCATAAACCAACATAATCATTCAGCAGGACTGGCCAGCACGTTTGCACATCTTGATTAATTATTTGGACAGTGTTTGTCTTTCATCATATTTTCAGTACTCTGCACATCATCACACTTTGATGTGTAAAATGAGTAAGTGGTTTGCGGACTTTTGGGAAAGGCAGATTAAATGGTTTCCACTCAGCAGGAACACTATAATCCCCTTGCCTTCAGCATTTCTCATGCTCCCAGTTCATACAAAATGATGAATATCTAAACCCTCCAAAGTGATCTATTGGTTCTTTATGGCAGTGATTTTTGCTTCAGATTTTACATCAGACATCCAGTGGTGGCTTAACCAAAGATATGTATTGTACTTAGTGAATATATTTGTACATTTATTGCACAAACTGTATTGCACAAAACATCCTTAAAATCAAACATGTAAATCATAATTTTTTTTAAAGTTTGGGGTCTTTTTTTTTTTGTCTCTTTATGCTCACCAAGGCTTAATTGATTAAAAATACAGTAAAAACAGTATTATTGTGAAAAATTATTACAATATTACTGAGCATATTTTTTATATATCATTTATTCTTGTGATGGCAAAGCTGAATGTTCGGCAGCCATTACTCTACTCTTCAGTATCACATGATCCTTCAGAAACCATTCTAATATAGAATCTAATATTCTAATATTATTATCAATGTTGAAAACAGCCATACTGCTTTTTGTGGAAACCGTGAAACTTTTTTTTCTGGATTCTTTGATGAGTAGAGAGTTCAAAATAACAGCATTCATTTAAAATGGAAAACGTTTGTAACAATATAAATGCTTTTACTGTCACATTTGATCAGTTTATTGTATCCTTGCTGAATAAGAGTATTCATTCCTTTAAAAAATTACTGACCCCAAACTTTTGAACAGTAGTTTATTTTTCAATTTTTTTATTCTTATAAAAGATATACCTAATTATTTTGCTTCACTAACATGTATAGGGTTAGTTCAATTTTATTATTTGCATGTAGCATTGTTTTGTTGTTTTTGTTTTTCCTTTGCTGGCCCATTTTTGTGTCAGGATCCACCCTTTGAGAAACACTGCTTTATGGCATGTGGTGACATGTTGTAGGCCTTCCTTTTGTGGCAGACTGTACTAAAACCTTTTATTAACGTCACTTTATCTTAATGTAATTCAGAAATTGCAAATGATTTACAGCAATAGATTTTCACTTTTACCATTCACCAACAAATGAAAAGCTCGCTTTGGTGGCACTGCCTTCTCGTCTGCCATCTGGGGGGAGGTTTTATTAAAGTCGATGGTGATGACTAATGAAAGCTCTTAGACTAAATGAAATAAGCAGACTTGAGAGGCTGGAGTTTGGAGCCTCTCCCCACCCACAGCCGCATGCTCATCTTTAATCAATGTGGCCTGACAAAAAACCTAGCAAATACATGCATCCATGCTTTATCGCAATGTCATCTTGTTATACATCATATTGCTCAATTTGTAGATCATGGCACAATCAATGATAGGTTTGTGGGTTTGATTCCCTGTGAACTGCACATAAAATGCTGCTGTCAATGAGACTCAATGTTAGCTTTCACTTTTGATTCATTGCTATGAAAAATATTTGAATTTGTTTTCTGTTAGCATTTGACTTTGAGTTTTTTTTTCCAGCTGTGATGTCTCAGTAGTAATGGTATTAGAAGTATCAACAAGCAGCTGTGATAGAGACAGGAACAAGTCTTGTGTGACTATTTGTAGCTTTGCCCATTAGCCTCCCGTCAGCTAATTACTGAGCCATGTTTCGATCATTCTTTTCCCGCAGTGAGATCTTGAACTCAATTTCTTGCTGCTTTTTTTGCTAGATATTTGAAACTCTCCTATAGAGTCATTGTTTTTAGCCTGAAACATCGTCATACAAAAAACATCCTGTCCAGCAACAGCGAAGATCCACCCAGGCTTTCATAGCGGTTTATAAAAGAACTGTGAAGCGTCTATGTGTTATTATAGAAATCAGGGTAAGCTTGCACTGGTTACTTCCTCACAATTTTTCATCTGCGCCAGTGATCCATTACCTCCTCTAGCTCTCTACGGTAAGTGGCCATTTATAATTGAATTAACTGATTCTTCTCACTTCCACACCATTTTCGTATACTATAAAAATCAAGCAAATCTAAAAACCAATTTGAAGTCATTTACAGTTTTAATATTTTGTTTTACTGCCATTAATGATCAGTTTGTTCAAAAATAGTGCTTTTCACAGATTAAAAGGTCCGTTTACACCTGATACTACTAACATCCATCTCAGAGGATCCATTCCAAGTGGACTGCACTACATAACAAGTGTAAACAGGATTCAGTGATCAGGTACATACAAAAGCCCTAAAGGCCATGCATTTTTTTTTTTTTTTTTTTTTTTTTTGTCTCATGATCGCAATTTAAGTTTTCTCATAATACTAACATTTAAAAAAAAATCGTGTAATCTCTATTTCACTCACAATTTCTCTGGTGAACTATTTAGATTGCATCTGTCAAACATCATTCTCTAAGCATGTGTATTAGTTGTTCTGGGACCTCCGCAAACTTTCAAGGGGGCACAGGATGACTTACATTTATTATTATAACTAATATATAATATATAAGTAGGCAATAAGGTGCGAGACGCTATGCTGTATCGTAAATAAATCATAAGCCGTGACTTATTCACGATACAGCACTAGCCTCTCGTGAAGTAAACTTTCACTAAAGCTTTCTTTCTGCCGGAAAAATAGTCCCTGACCGTGGTGTGAACAGCAACAGATGTTACATTATTACGCCATTAGATGGTGGCAAAGACTGTCTTTATGAGTGTGTCAGTCAGTAGCAAAGACTGAATTGTTGTGAACACGGAACAAGACGCAACTGACAAATGCTTTAACTAGAGACTGTCAGTCACGGAAACCCCCTTAACTGTTAAAAGGACAAGATATTGCAGCGAACATTTACACATGTTTTTTTATTATGAACATAGGACTGATCTGAAGGAAAATGCTAAATCTGAATGCAGGTAATAAACTCGCTCACTCTATCTTTTTCTCACAACACTCTTCTACATAATACAGTAAGCTTCAAGGAACAATATCAACTGAGAACATATAGTTTACATTGCGAAGAGTGGTTGCTAAGGGTGTTGTGATGCACAGAAGCGGTCATAGCCGTGTTTTTATCGTGAATAAAACACAGCTATTGACCAATTAGAATCAAGGAACTAATTATATTATATTATATTATATTATATTATATTATATTATATTATATTATATTATATTATATTATATTATATTATATTATATTATAATAATTTAAACTTATTATTAATACAATTAATATTCATGGCATAATTTATAAATTAAAACAATGCTAAAAAATGCATAAAATCAAGAAATCATATTTATTTAATTTTTTCCCTCAATAATTATTGTTTCTGTTTGTTTCGCAATTTCTGTTTACAATAAAAGATTGAAAACAAGCAGCTTTGTCATAATTATTATAGAAACAATGTACTAAATATCTTACCTTAAATGGGGGGACGGGCCCCTTTGAAAATTGTGTTGGACAATAGGGGGCCTTAGAATAAAAAAAATGTTGTGGTCCACTGTAGATGTACCATAAATTTTTAAGTTGAGATCTTGAGAAAACAGTATTTATGTCAAGAAAATGAAGTCTACATCTCAAGAAGAAATCTTTGGTTATGTTGAGAATTGATAAAAGAATTAATGTACAAATCTCAAGAACACAACTTCTGCTAAATCGTTCTCACAACAAAACAAGAAAATGGTTCTTGGGGCTTACATATGTATGGCCACATTGTATTTGTAATGTAAACACTATTGTGTCCTGATGCAACTCGGACAACACCAAAGTCACATAACATGTACTGTAACCATTGTTTCAAAACAATTGATTTAAACTTTTTCAGCTACGTGCGGCTTTAAATGAATATTCCGGGGGGGAAAAAAACAATTAAGCATAACAGCAATAAATACTGCATAAAATTGTTACCTACAAAAACATTTTAATCTGTGGTTCTTAATAAAGCTTACAATTAAGTTGTATTTAACTTTGAAATTTCTGAAAATAATTTCCTTTGCTTGATGAAATCTGGTTGCAAATGGTCAGTGGAGACTCGTTTGAGACTGTAAGAGGCAGTCTGTCTCAACAGACCATTTGTGATAAGATCTCAAGAACCTGATGATAAAAATCAATTTGCACATCAACAAATTTCTAGGATTAGATTTTAGTCAATAGTTGAATGCGACTGTATGTCCATTGTTGTCTTCAAGTCCAAAGTGACAACTTTTGGAAAGCCTTCAGGCAATAAATGGCCGTCCTGCCACTTGAGCCGGAGGAGATTCAACCATTCGCACACACTCAGAGACTCAAGTACTGCCATATAATGTCTTCGAAACGTGCACAGGATATATAAGTACCTGTATTGTTGTGATTGTCAGCCTATACCTGTGATAACTCACTGCAAGATTGAAACTCTAGAGTCTAGACTAAGAGACACATCCATTAGATCCAGACTGAAGCATTGCGTCATACTGCTCACATCTATTAGCCCATAGGTTACTCTCTCTAGGGATGACCTGAATGGATATACTTTTGAAAATGTATTTATTGGTGCCTCAAGCTATTTATACCAAAAACTTCAGTGGTGCAGCTTCCACATTCCTGGGAGGATTGATTACAAGGGCATTGTGGTGGCTTTGGTCCACATTACAAGACGTTTCTTAGTTTTGTTTGTTTGCTGCCACCGATTTATTGATAGCGAAAGGTGTTGTATGAGCGTGTGTGTGTGTTTGTGTTGGAGTGATTTAGACAGGGTTCCTGATTGAATCCACTCTGCCCCTTCGTTTTCTGGTGACCCCGGGCTGACAGAAGGGGTTCTAATTCCCCCGTGGACGCGAATGCCCTGGTCCACCTCCAGCTGATGGGATCAGGACTGCGGTGGTGTCTTATTAATAACACACAGAACCTGGAGCTTCAGGGTGACCGCCCAGTCCGTTATTGCTTCTCACCTTCAGTGCCCCCAGATAATTAGCTATAAACAATCAGATAAGTTACGAGACACGTGTGCATGTTGCACGAAGCAGAACGTTGACGGAAACAAGGATGCAATTGTATCCGACAAGGAGGACATGATTGTTTTTCAAAATGCACATTTAGAGAGAATGAGTTTGCTTGCATTTAAATGAAGACCCAGGCTGATTTAAGCTGGTATGATGCTAGTCATGCTGTTCACATTTGAACTTTAAAGGTGCAGTAAGCGATTTCTGAGAATCAATGACTACGTTTACATGGACAGCAGTAATCTAATTATTGACCTTATTCTTAATAAGACAATATTATGATTAAGGTATTTACATGAGTTGCTTGTAGAATATTCCTTTCATGTTCCCGTTTTACATGTTATAGAACATAGATCGATTAATGGCAAACATCATTACTTCCCCATGGCACGCCTTCCAACGTTCTCGACAGAATTTCACATATCATCACACAGTTTGTCTTCGTTATGGTACCATATACAGTTTTGGGTATTTCATTTTTAATTTTACGAAAGCTTCAAGTGCAGTTAATTATTTGACATGCTATACATGCAAATAGATATCGAGCCCCGCATATGACAGGCAAAAAAAAAAAAAAAAAAATTGTGCACATGATTTACTAATTTGTTCCCTCGATTTATAAATCAACGAATTAGTAAATTGTGCACACGGTTTAGCCTACTATTTATTTTCCCTGTCATGTGCGGGGCTCTGTAAATAGACGACGGTGGATACAAATTCTCCAGCAACAGGCCTCCTCTGTACTTTCATTCGGCAACATTTCATTCATGCCACCTTGACAAACTCAGGGGTACTGGATGAGAGATGAGTTGAGAGAAATTTGATTTGTGGCTTCTTGCTTGAAGCTTACTCTCTTGTTTGCTGTCAAACAGTTGACCACTGCCGTGTGTGTAAATTGTGTCCTGTCGCAAAATGCGGCGAAAACTCCCATGTGACGTCAATAGCGTGATTAAGGTGTGTACATGTCTATAATGCACTCCAATAATGCAACTAAAATAGGAATACTCCACCTATCTTAATTCAATTTGTGTTTACTTCGAGTATGACTTTAGCCGGATTAAGGTAATCAAAAATTGCTGTTTACATGGTAGTTTATTAATCAGAGTATATTGTTGTCCATGTAAACGTACTGATTGACTACATTTAGATATGCACCAATAATGTGATTATTTCTCATAATCAGTGTAAGGTCCTAATCGCAGTAAGATATTTACATGACAAGAGCAGAGCTCTTCACTCCAGTTTACATTAAATTTTCATTACTCTGATTATTTGCTAATAAGTGGTCATACCACACTGAGATGGGCATATGGTATGTATGTTACTGGCCATTGTTTTAATCTACTCACATCAAATTCAAAATACATTTTTATGGACGTACTGGATATTATTTGGCGCCATGGTGAACATCGCAATGCCGGGTTTGCCTACGCTGCTGTCGCATTCTTTGCTCTGTATGGATGAAGATACGGAGACTGCACAGTGAATTGACAGAGTTTAGTGATTTGGTGAAGAGAAAACTTCAGAATCATGTCATGGAGTTCATTCATGAAGTTGTTTGAACAACACATGGCATCTGTGTATGTCCGAGCACATGCACACTTTGGTCAGAGCGGGAATAATGCGATTAAGGTGTTTACATGCCTGTATATTGCGATTTAAAATCGGCATAAACAACCTAGTTTAATTCGATTATGCTTACTACAATTATGAGCTTAATCGCACTTACATGAGGTAGTTTAATCTCAATATTGATAAAATCCCATTATAATCGCATTATGAGGGTGTATGTAAATGCACTGATTGTTGAACACTATTGATAGTTGAAATCAACCCAATCAAACACACCCCTCCCTTCATTGTTCCGCCCCCAAAATGCAAGAACACGCAATTTATCATAGCAGAAGCGAAGCAAAATAAAGCTTAATGAAAGATTAAGGGAAGATGACGAACGAATGACGAGAACAAAAAATTGTTTCCAGCACTGGAAAGCTTTTCTAATGTTAACGCGGGCCCTTGCCTTTTTTTTTCAGGGATATTCCTCTGACCTTTTCTCTTTTGTAATGTCTTTCAGCCATCTCTCTTTCACCAGTCTTTCTTCAAATTTCCCCCTTGCTCAATCTCTCCTCCCCCATCATGAGTGTATACGCCCCTACTGCTGATTGGCCACATGTTTGTTGTGGCACTCGGTCTGATCCACATTCAACAGCTTTTTTTCAGAAATTGCTTATGGCACTTTTATGCAACCAGCATTTTTCTGGTGAAACTGGTTGGCTAAGCA
The DNA here is from genome assembly GCF_018812025.1 of Megalobrama amblycephala. Lineage (NCBI taxonomy): Eukaryota > Metazoa > Chordata > Actinopteri > Cypriniformes > Xenocyprididae > Megalobrama > Megalobrama amblycephala. The sequence goes on along the minus strand of NC_063049.1, from coordinate 24,779,421 downwards.
CATGTTGTCAGTTAAACTAGTTAATAATTTTGAAAGGTATGGTCACACCAGTCCCTCGTGAAATATTTCTTTAGTTGTGATGTAAATTTAACACCAGGGACATAGTAACACCTAGTTAGTTTGTGGCTAGATGTTATTAAAGGGATAGTTCACCCAAAAATGAAAATTTGATGTTTATCTGCTTACCCCCAGAGCATCCAAGATGTAGGTGTCTTTGTTTCTTCAGTAGAACAGAAATTATGATTTTTAACTGCAACCGCTGCTGTCTGTCAGTGGTATAATGCAAGTCAGCGGGAACTTGGACTATAAGAGTAAATAAAACACGACAGACAAATCCAAATTAAACCCTGCGGCTCGTGACGACACATTGATGTCCTTAGACACGAAACGATCGGTTTGTGCGAGAAACCGAACAGTATTTATATCATTTTTTACGGCAGTGATGTCTCGCTCTCATTGAAATATATGCGCGAGACATCACTGCTGTTGTCAGAGCGCGATCAGACCTCACGAATCGAGTGATGAATGCCGTTGGACATAGTGGTGTATTAGAGGTAAAAAATGATATAAATACTGTTCGGTTTCTCTCACAAACCGATCGTTTCGTGTCTTAAGACATCAATGTGTCGTCACGAGCCGCAGGGTTTAATTTGGATTTGTCTGTCGTGTTTTATTTACTCTTATAGTCCAAGTTCCCGCTGACTTGCATTATACCACTGACAGACGGCAACGGTTGCAGTTAAAAATCATCATTTGTGTTCTACTGAAGAAACAAAGACACCTACATCTTGGATGCGCTGGGGGTAAGCAGATAAACATCAAATTTTCATTTTTGGGTGAACTATCCCTTTAATTTAGTTGTTACTTTTGCTTTTAAAGCAAAGCTTAGGCCATTAGCTCTCCATAAAAAATAATTTGAGGTTGAATATTATGACCTTTTATTTGATCCAATAAGAAGTTTCTGACTTTGTAAACAGACATGCATTTCAGTTTTATCTTGTGGCTGATATTTTTAACCAGTAATACATTATATGCCCACAGAATTACAGTACACAAGTAATTATGAAATAATATAATTAGTATATTTAAATATGTATATAAGGAACTGTGTGTGTGTAATGGCGTTCAAATATGTAGTAGTGCATATATTTGTAACTTAGTTCCCATCTATGCTACAACAAGACTTTGAGTAGTGCTGTGTATGTTTTTGTATCTTTGTTGCCTATGTATTTGTGAGGTCTGTTGTGTCTTGGTGTTTGACTGTACTCTACTTTAATGGATATTATATCAATGCCCAGTTTCCTAGATCTCTTTTAAAGTCACTTGCAATCAATTTAATTATCAGCTAAATTTTCCAGGGTCACTGTCAGGGTTTGTTTAGTTTCTAACAAGTTACATGCATTGTTATTGAGTTAAATTGAGTAAGTTGTCAACACTGATGCTGTAGAAATGGGCTCTGTTTCTCCAGAATGCCACTTCACGGTAACAGGCTCATGTGGTAATGGGTCTTGTTACTTCAAATGAACTTATACAAGTTACAACAACCAAAGGCATGAAAGGGTCAGAGAGATTGTGTGAAATTTATGGCCCTTTCAACAGAGCGGCAGCATAGGATAAACATTCTTCTTTAATCAGGGTTTATAACAGACCACTAAAAGCTTTAGTCTCTTTATCTTTTAGCTACATTTTGTCCTTTAAGCTGTGAGATGGTCTCATCTCACTCTCTGTGCTGCAGCCATCAGTTTCTGACCTCTTGACCCGAGTCACTTTGCTAAGGAGTTGCACTTTATTAATAGATACGCCGGTGTGAAGCAGAGGATGGCACTTTTGTGCAAGCACATCAGAAGTCCCAACCCTGGCTTTTATGCTGACGCACATCCCTGTCCATCATTTCATTGTCCCTGGAAAAAGTTGCAGCTGTTTCTCTGCCCCCTGAACTCTGTCTGTGGAGGTCACAGACCGACTGCACTATTATCATTTTGTAATTTACAACACCTTTCCAATATTCACTATTGTGGTTCACTTCATGCTCTTAAATGGATTGTTCACCCAAAAATGTTAATTCTGTCATCATTTGCTCGCATGTATTTCCTAACCTGTATAACTTTCTTCTAGAAACACAAAAGGAGAGGTTTAGAAGAATATAGTAGGTTGTTATTTTCCATGAAATTACAAAGAATGGAGAAAAGGAGCTTTTAAGCTTCAAAAAGACTGCAAAAGAACCATAAAAATAGTTTTGTTTAGTGACTAATGACAGATTTCAGGTTATTCCTCCTGCAAATGTATTGTGTGACTTCAGACAACTTTGGAATATAATGATTAAGTATAGACTTTTATGTTGCTTTTGTCATTCACTTTTATTATAGTGACTAGGATATGCTTAAAAATTCACCTTTTGAAGAAAAGTTATTAGGGAGTAAATGAGTTTTAAATGAATTTTGAATGATTTTTTGAGTCAACTGTTCCTTTAAAATAGGTGAAAATTACAGCAATATCTTTTTAGATTCCTGCAGGCGTTTAATGCATTATGTAAATGATTTTTTGAACGACTTCCAGTACACTCAGGGGAATACAGTCACACAATTTTACGGCTAATTTTTGTGGTGGAACGGAAAGGCCGCCCCCTCATCCCACCCAGTGAGTTAATGTCTCAGTGTACATATAAGAAGGGACTATGTTTCCTTGCATCACTGATTCTGTCCTTTTTCCTCATTATTTCATTTCTTTTATTACAGTTTTAGAAATACTCGCTGTCGGAGTTGTGGCATGGTGGCTAGCACATGAGCTGGCTCCGGCTGTTTACTGATCCTATTCCCCAATATCTTGTCTAATAGCATAATAGTGCCAGCAAGACATCAAGATGACATCACAGTCAAAGGTCATTTCTTAATCAGTATTTTGTTGCATTTTCCATTTAAATTAAAGGCGCAATATGTAAGATTTTATTTTGTTGACTTGTATACTTACATTATCCCAGAAGTTTCCAAGAATGTTTAAATCCAGAGAAATAAGCAATTATAATCAGTACACGGAATGTGTCCATGCGTCTCCTATCAATGACATCATACCCGCATTACCCTTGATTTTTGTTTTATTTTGTAGAAACCATGGAAACACCAAAGACACTTTAATATATTATGTGCTTTATTCGAAAAGTGAGCAACTGTTTGGATACATTCATCGACAGAAAACTTATAATTGTTATATAGCTCAACAAAGTAAGTCTTATTGTTTAAATTTTGTTTTCTTGATTTACCGCGAGTACCATGTTTTACCATGACTAATATAGGTCTAGCTTACTGCAGTGTGCAACAAGTGTCTCATTGTAGCCACCGAGCGAACGCACAGAGTAACATCATTTTCAACACACTCAAATGTATCTAATATGATAAAACGGCACTGCTTTACCCCACATACGCTTGACCGGAAGAAGCGGAAACGGTCTTCTGTGGCATAATAAAAGTTCCGCTGTGCTCGAGCCGTGTGTCACGCTTGTCTCTCATAAGCAATCATTCCAGCGGCCTCGTTCCGCTCTAACGGCTTTCAGCCACACCCTGCTTTATACTACAGTAATGTTAACCCTCTGGAGTCTGAGGCTGATTTGGGGCCTGGAGAAGTTTTGACATGCCCTGACATTTGTGCTTTTTTCAGTTGTTCATAAACATATTAATGGAAAAAGTGTCATTACACTGTATTCAGCACAAACTAGGCTACAATAATATGTGAGGAACATGTATGTAAATGTTTGTGTTTTTGAAGGAATAACATTTATGCGTGGTTATTGAAAAAACTAAAAATTTAAGTCACTGAAATAAGGCCAAAAAAAGTATAGTAAATCTGTGTTTACAATACTTTAGGGTATTGGAGGTTGTAAACTGGAGTTTTTGCTTCAAAATTATGTAAAAATTATGCTGCCTACTCCTTCATATAAAACAATATATTGATTTAGTTTTTGTAAGACACTTTTTGCCAAGAAACACAGTATGCGTGGAGGCGTGAATCACCACTGAATAATGGGCCATTCTCACCTGAGAAGACAAAAGAATTGGATAGTAATGAGCTGAAATGACTTGCATATTAATGAGGCATTTCAGTCAGGTAGGCTGTGAAAAAAACCTTCTGTGATGTCTCAAGCTCATCATGATATATGAAACATACAGAAAAATATTATTACAATATAAAGTAATGGTTTTATATTATACTTTAAAATATAATGTATTTCTGTGATGCAAAGAGTCTGAATATAGGCTTTTAGTTTAAAAGCATGCACATTTGGAGAAATATTGGATTCTCATATGCTTATGTCAATTTTCTATACAGAGGAGTTATATTTATTTAATATTCATTGTCATTACTATGAGCGCTGGTGTTTTCAATTCATACTTGAAGTCGGAGGGCGCTCTCTGTGCATTTTTAGTCCACAAAATTATCTAAAAGAAGAAGAGGCTATTCCATGAATGGAGTTTCCAATTCATACTGCAGCCGGAGGGCGCTAAAGAAACAAAAACTCATCTAAAATTCATCTATAGAAGAAAAGAAAACAGGAACTAACTGCATGTCTTCTAGAGCTCGCTAACCATGACTTTTACATCCAGATAAACACTTTTCAAGACGATAAATACACGATTGAGACGATGAATGCATGTATTGCCTCTGAATTTGCGTCTGAATAGTGCTGGCTCCGTGGGCGTGGCCGCATTAGCGGATAATGAGCTGAATCACAGACTTCTGACATGGCTCTCTTTTCATACAGATTACATAAACACAGAAGGTTTGTTTTCGATTTGACTTACATGATTTAAAACCTGACATCTTAAAGTTTTTTTAGACATAAGTTTAATTTTTCTGTGATTAGTATTCACTAAGTTACAGTTCATTTTCTGAGAACTATCAGATTGGACTTCGTTCAGAGGAGAGGAGAAATCACGCATCATGTTAGTTTTCTTTATTTTACAAAAATCACAACATTGTGTTTTTACTCTGAGTGTATACAAATAAAAGAAGATATTCTATAGTTTCAATTGATATATTACTTATGTCTCTATGACAAAAAAATGACGGAGTATTTTAAGTCTGTTTTGCTGCAATGTGAAAAAAAACCTGCAAAACGCACCGGCGCGTTTTCAGACCTCAGATTGTTAATTAGCTCATCCATGAATGTGATTTCTGCCCGAGTCTCATCAGATTCTTTTCCACCAGCTGTAGACGTGAAGACAACACCTCCCAAGGCGTCATCAACCTCTAGCAGTAGCCTACATATTGTACCTTTAACTAAACATCCTTAAAATGCTCTTATGCAAAACCACATAAGATATTAAGACTTGTTTCAGAGAATATATCTTGATTTGGCAGATACATTTTTTTTAAAATGTGCTTCTCAAGGTAGTTTGTTGTTTTAGATGGTGTTACTGGAAAACGAGACAAAAATATTGATTTTTTTTTTTTTTTTTTTTTTGCAGTGTTGTACATGTATACTCTATATGTGAGAGAACTGTTGGAGAGAAGATGACTTGACATATTACCTATCACATTGCTCAAGCTTTGAAATCATTGGTTCAGTTCCAGACCTTTTTCAGACTATTGAATGTTGAACCAATGAATCACCATCTAACATAACATACCTTGAACTACAAAGAGGTGACGCGAGCTCCGCATGCAATCTGATCGTGTCAGTGAGCACTGAGAGTTGAGATGATGTGTAACCCCAGGCTATCTGTGATAGACACATACAGTATTACAGGCTGGTGGGCAATTGGAGAAAGGTGTGTTACTGGATACGGCTGGACGTGGCTAGACTGTGAGGACATAATACAGGCTGACACAAGTTCAGATTGGAGGATGGCTCTTTTGCCGCCTTCTAAGATTGGGTTTGACCACCCACACGGTTCTCCAGCGTGGGTAGAAAGAGCGAAAGAAGCCAAGAATGGTCAAATGAGGGGGTATGTACAGGTTCTACACCTGGTTTATGTATTTTCTTTACTTGTGCTCATGTTCAGTTATTCTGAAAGCTCTGTTAGTAATGCATTTTTTTATTTAAATGAATATTCTGTCATCATTTATTCGCCCTCATGTTAATTTAAAACTGTTTGAACTACTTACTTTTTTTGGTCATACAGTAAAAGTCAGTGTCCATTTTTTTTTTGTCCTAACCAACCAGCATTTTGCTTGGTTTCTATTTGAGTTGTGTTTTGGTGAGTATCTCAGCCCGCAGTGAAATCTCATTGGTCCAAAATCATGCTGCAGCCATATCAAAGATATTATAATAATATTAAATACTGTATATTAAATCGTGTTGCAAATAGCTGTGAATTTGTTATGTTGCAGGTTTTCTGTTTTTCAATGTGAACAGACAAATTACTTGTTGCTGGAAACTTTTCATGTAGTGCTTAATTAGGAAACAGTTACTCTGAACTTTAGAGTAGCATGTCAACCAGAAACCTGCTGTGTGAGTCTTTGGAGGCTCATTTGGTGAAAAATGGTCCTAATTTTCAGTCCCTCTGAGAGTAAAGATTTCTTTTAGTTTGTAGCTCACTGTGATTATGTGGGTGAAAATCACGCTGTGGAGTGGCTACTTTTGTAAATCGAGGTGAATGCTGTGCGTTAGATTAGGTTTTGTGATCTACTGGCCTGCATTCTGTCTGAAAACTAAAGAGATTGTCACCACAGACTGTGCTGAATCACACTTGTAACCTAATGTGCATCAAATACAGAAGACCTCCTCTGAACAGGCTTGATTAGACCCTTGGGAGGTGATCGGTACCCATAATTGCCAAACTTAATGTTAAGGTACTTCTTTTCTTAATCAACATCTCTCCATGACCCTTCCGTCAAGCAGCAAAATAACAAAACATGCCGAATCACAGTCCATTGTCTCTCTTTCTTTAATTTGGTTGGTCACAAACCGATACGATAACTCAATAAACACCTTTTTGCATTCAGTCAGAGCTGGAGATTAAATGCTGGTTCTTGCAATCAAGCTGCGATTTTAATAGAGTTTGTGGTGCGCTGAGGACTGTTGAGGTTTTGCTCTTTTCAGGCTCTTTTGAAGAGGCACTTCAGGGGCAAAATGGCTGAGCTGATCACGACCAGCGTCGCTTCGCTGCTTTCCTCAGCTTGTGCAGATTACGCTCTTACTCTGCCAGACACCAGTAGCCCAATTGGCCCTCACCAAATGGAACTGTCTCACAGCTATGAGGAATGATGTGTATTATGTGTGTGTGCATGTGACTTCATATCTGGAGCCATGACAACGAAAAAGAGCCACTCTGCTGGATGGTCAAGACCCTTGTTAAAAAACACATCCAGAACTTGGATGGAGCTCTCACGTAAAGTTGCGAACTCTGTGTTCTGCCATTGTTGCAACCTAATTTTGTCATGCGCACATTGACACGCGGCCAACAAGCTTTAGTGCGTTGTTGCTGAAGTACTACTCCTACACACGTAGAAGCTCAGAGATTTTGGTCAAAAAAAGCTGATACGCTCTCCAAACACCTACCTACGCTCTCGACAGTAGCTCGGCTCTTTGTGCAAGAATCCCAGATAAGTGTGAAATTGCATCGTTACAGATGCCAACCTGCCCCAAAGGCATGAACACTCTTTCTGATGTGTCCTTTTCCATGAATGGAGCTTTGATACGTTATCAGATACATTCCTGGACACGCCTGAAGTATCGGCCTATCGACTGAGTCTGATTATCCTTTTTGTGCCGTCCGTGAGGTTAGCGAGGAGGACAGCCTCCCGGCGATTTACCGGGCACACTCATGCGTGAGACGAGCGACTTTGCTCTGTGATTGCCATGACCCGCCCCTCACCCTCATACCAAAAGGGTCCTTTATGAAGCTCTTTTCCATTTTACTTTGAATTCAGTCATTGCTCCATTTAACTGTGTAGACCCCCATTCCCCTGCCTTCAGGGCCCCTTTTGTCCTTCTAATGCACTTGGTAGGGCATACTGGAGCAGGCATTAAAGAGATTTGGTGTGACTCAGGCTTTGAAGAATTAGACATGCTTAATGTAACCCTAACTGACCTGAACCTAGATCGGGGGCACGGGATGAGCAGAGCTGTAATTTTTGGTGCTGAGCTTATGATTAGCCTTTTTAGAAATGGCACTATATGTGATTTGACTCAATTGAATCCCAAAGAAGATTTGGTATCACTTTATAATAAGGTCTCATTTGTTAAAATTGGTTAATGCATTAGTTAACATGAACTAACAATGAGTAATATGTTTCATTGCATTTATCAATCTTTGTTAAAAAAAAGTTATTCACCAATGAAAAAAAATGAAATTATGTCATTACTCACCCTAATGTTGTTCCAAACCTGTAAGAATTTCATTCATCTTCGGAACACAAATGAAGATATTTTTTAATGAAATCTGAGAGCTTTCTGTCCCTCCATTGACAGCCTATGCAACTACCACTTTCAAGGCCCAGAAAGGTAGTAAAAACATCATTAAAGTAATCCATGTGAGACTCTAGTGGTTTAACCTTTATTTTATGAAGCGACACGTGTGCTCTGTTTGCACACAAAAATCATAATTTACCACTTTAATTACAAAACATTAATCTCCAATGCGCTTTCACAAGAGCACCACGACACGTTTGTTGTGTTAATGTGAGACTATACATTGTTGTGTGAACACGTGTTGGGGATAAATATTGTGTAAATAAAGTGGTAAATAGTTTTTTTTGTACAAACAAAGCACTCACATTGCTTCATAAAATAGGGGTTAAACCACTAGAGTCACATGACAGAATAAATTACAGAATTTTAATTTTTGGATAAACTAACCCTCGAATATTAATTAATAAAAATACAATTGGTCATTGTTTGTTCATGTTGTGCATTAACTAATGTTAACAGATGCAAGTTTTTTTTTTTAAAAATGTATTAAGTGTTGAAATTAACATATAGTTAAAAAGATTATTAAATGCTGTAGAAGTATTGTTCAGTGTTATTTTGTTAACAAATGAAACCTTATTGTAAGATGTTACCAACAATTTTATTTAAAGGTGCCGTAGAACATGTTTTCAAAAGATGTAATATAAGTCTAAGGTGTCCCCTGAATGTGTCTGTGAAGTTTCAGCTCAAAATACCCCATAGATTTTTTTAACTGCCTATTTTGGGGCATCATTAAATATGCGCCGATTCAGGCTGCGGCCCCTTTAAATTCTCGTGCTCCCTGCCCCCGGAGCTCGCGCTTGCCTAAACAAACAAACAGCATAAACAAAGTTCACACAGATAATATAACCCTCAAAATGGATCGTTACAAAGTGTTCGTCATGCAGCATGTCTAATCGCGTAAGTACAGGATTTATTTGGATGTTTACATTTGATTCTGAATGAGTTTGAGGTTTTGCTCCATGGCTAAAGCTAACATTACATGGAGAGATTTGGAGAGATTTATAAAGAATGAAGTTGTGTTTATGAATTATACAGACTGCAAGTGTTTAAAAATAACAACAGTCTTGTCTCCGTGAATACAGTAAGAAACGATGGTAACTTTAACCACATTTAACAGTACATTAGCAACATGCTAACGAAACATTTAGAAAGACAATTTACAAATATCACTAAAAATATCATGATATCATGGATCATGTCAGTTATTATTGCTCCATCTGCCATTTTTCACTATTGTTCTTGCTTGATTACCTAGTCTGATGATTCAGCTGTGCACAGATCCAGACGTTAATACTGGCTGACCTTGTGTAATGCCTTGAACATGAGCTGGCATATGCAAATATTGGGGGCGTACATATTAATGATCCCGACTGTTACGTAGCAGTCGGTGTTATGTTGAGATTCACCTGTTTTTCGGAGGTCTTTTAAACAAATGCGATTTATATAAGAAGGAGGAAACAATGGAGTTTGAGACTCACTGTATGTCATTTCCATGTACTGAACTCTTGTTATTCAACTATGCCAAGGTAAATTCAATTTTTAATTCTAGGGCACCTTTAACACTTCCACAAACATATTAAGCAGTTAAAGTGTAAATGTGTATTAATTTGTTTTCCATTTCTCTTCAGTTGGTCCGTAAAAATGATATAAAGAGAAAATGACAAGCGAACCACTTACTGTACAATTGTATTTGTTTTCCCAGAAACCCATTTAATTTGGAGACAATGAGCTGACGGCATGCCATTTACTTTGTGGATCTCCTTTTGTATATTTATTCTAATTGAGAAACAGGTGTTTCTTAACCCTCGGCTGCAAATGAGACCTCCCAGGAACTGAGCTGGTGGGTGCCTAAAAAGCTTTCAGCTCTACTGGCCCTCATCAGCATTGTTGCAGTGTTTGAGCTAATGACAAGGTAACCTCGGCATAATGCGCCACCTAAATGACTGATTTCTCATACATTTAGTATTTATGAGGACTTATGAGTGCACACAAGATGCTAAACCTGGAGAATAGCATAAGTGGTAATCAACTTTGCCTGGGCAAGCAGAAATTACTGGAGAGTAAACATACTCCCTCAGATACATGGCTTAGATGGCAGGATTTCTAATTTGAGATTGGTGCGGCCCCGACATTCTTCCGAGCAGATTCAATTACTCTTATCAGAATTTTCTGTAGTGTAAATTGTGTTAAGACAATCTGTAAAACCATCAAGATAATCGTGACTTTACCTAGGCGTGTCGGAAGTATGGTCAAAAGTACTGACTTCGGTACCAATTTGGTACTGAAATGTAAAAAATGTGATGATACCAGCATTTCCTGCTAGCATTTTGAGCTTGGTTGAGTGGATTCTTAGACACCTCTGATGCCATTGTATTCACACGCTCAATAGATATGACTGTGATTGGCTACAATGATCAACGCTTCAAAAACATGTTGTAAATAGACATCTTTGACGCTCTTCACAGAGTGCTTACAGATACACAAGGGAGCGTTTTAAAATTTCAGTACCGACTTGGCATTTGACAACACCTGTTGGAAGGGGAGAATTGGGCCCAAAATCGGCCTTATTATCTTGTAGTGTGCTGGTGCATTAAAGCATTTGTATAGTTGTTAATGATTGCTAAGCAATGTCGCAACTTGACGGATCAATGTAGAATTCGACTGATGTGAATAATGTAATTATATAATGAATTCATATAATTAATTGTATTATTGTATTACGTTTAGGGGTGTCAAAAATAACAAATTTCTGCAATTATTATTCAATGCGTTTTAACATTTTCCTGAAGTAGCTGTGCTAATGTCTCCCCACATCCTTTGGCTAGCGTTACAGTATATGATCACGCTATCTGCAATGAATTACAGAAAATATAAGCAATTAATTAGTTTAAATCGATATGTGTACATATTTTATGATGGCTTTGAATGTGGCTTACCCAGTCAGAATTAGAACTGTCCGTTTTAGCTTTCAAGTTCTAAATAAAAGGAGAAAACAATCAAATGACATGACGTTCATTGCATTTTTAAACTATTTATTTATCTGGATCAACTAAATGTAGGCAATAGCCAATGGTTTTTAAAATATATACAGTTTTTGCTGAATTTTGAGTTAAGAAGTGTAGTATGTGATGAAGTTATGGGAAGCACCGTGCTGGCAGGAGAGGTCTTAGCACAGGGGTGGCTGATGGTTTATAGCTGCCAAAGCCATATATGACATATAACCAAAGAGATCAACACAGCTGGCAGCCTAACAGCCTGTGTAATGTAGAAAACTCTCTTTTTAAGTTTTACTTTTGGAAGGATCGATATGTACTTATTGGATACATTTTTGGAAGTATATGACCCAACTAACCAAGCACAGGCCAAAAGATGGTGCAATAGAAGCTCTGTGCAGATAGAAGGAAAAGTGGAAAGAAAGTAATTCACAAACCTAATCTTTTTTTCTTTTCTTTTTTATTTGAGACCAGTGGAAGGGAATGCTGGAGTTCACTAGTCAATGTCCTTTTTATTGCCCTGCTTGGAGACTTGTTGCATCACAGTGATTTTAAATGATTTAAAGTCTTTTTTCTAGTTTCATTGTCCATTCTTTCTGCCGTAGACTGATGTCTTCCAATTTTTTGTCAGTGCACAAGCAAGTTAATAGGAATGGTGGGAATGATTCTTAGAGAGCACAATACCAGCAAGATCCATTATATATAATTCAATGTATTTTACATCAAAATACATAATAAAGAATATGTTATCCACAAACTATAATTTGTGTGATGCAAAATTTTTTATATTTAATTTATATTTCATATTTATATTTCATTCTGTAGTCCTCCGTATGTATGTGTGTCTGTATGAATGTGGGTCATTGACACATAAGGTTTTTAAAAGTGTAAAAACATAATGGAGATATAATTAATTTTGAAGTTTTATTCAGTGTTAACAATGAGATTATGTGGTTTTTGTACAAACCCGATTCCAAAAACGCTGGGACACTGTACAAATTGTGAATAAAAAAGGAATGCAATAATTTACAAATCTCATAAACTTATATTTTATTCACAATAGAATATAGATAACATATCAAATGTTGAAAGTGAGACATTTTGAAATGTCATGCCAAATAATGGCTCATTTTGGATTTCATGAGAGCTACACATTCCAAAAAAGTTGGGACAGGTAGCAATAAGAGGCCGGAAAAGTTAAATGTACATATAAGGAACAGCTGGAGGACCAATTTGCAACTTATTAGGTCAATTGGCAACATGATTGGGTATAAAAAGAGCCTCTCAGAGTGGCAGTGTCTCTCAGAAGTCAAGATGGGCAGAGGATCACCAATTCCCCCAATGCTGCGGCGAAAAATAGTGGATCAATATCAGAAAGGAGTTTCTCAGAGAAAAATTGCAAAGAGTTTGAAGTTATCATCATGTACAGTGCATAATATCATCCAAAGATTCAGAGAATCTGGAACAATCTCTGTGCATAAGGGTCAAGGCCAGAAAACCATACTGGATGCCCGTGATCTTCGGGCCCTTAGATGGCACTGCATCACATACAGGAATGCTACTGTAATGGAAATCACAACATGGGCTCAGTTCAGAAGCCTGCATCTCTGATGGTATGGGGTTGCATGAGTGCGTGTGGCATGGGCAGCTTACACGTCTGGAAAGGCACCATCAATGCTGAAAGGTATATCCAAGTTCTAGAACAACATATGCTCCCATCCAGATGTCGTCTCTTTCAGGGAAGACCTTGCATTTTCCAACATGACAATGCCAGACCACATACTGCATCAATTACAACATCATGGCTGCGTAGAAGAAGGATCCGGGTACTGAAATGGCCAGCCTGCAGTCCAGATCTTTCACCCATAGAAAACATTTGGCGCATCATAAAGAGGAAGATGTGACAAAGAAGACCTAAGACAGTTGAGCAACTAGAAGCCTGTATTAGATAAGAATGGGACAACATTCCTATTCCTAAACTTGAGCAACTTGTCTTCTCAGTCCCCAGACGTTTGCAGACTGTTATAAAAAGAAGAGGGGATGGGTTTGTAATCAATTAACACTGTTTTTGTAATTTTTTTTTTTTTACAACATGGACAAAATTTGTCTCCAAAAAAAGTCATTTGGTTTAACCAAAATTTCGGTTTTACCGAATGACACTTTTGGTTATACCGAATGATGATATTTTCAAACAATGTTAACATGTTGATATCTAGCTAGATAACTAGTTAGCTTGCTAGCAAAAGGACAGTAAAACCTTTTATATTTAGTACAAGTTTTTAAAATATTACAACATTTTCAATGTTTCTTAGCGGTTGTACCGAATAACCTGTTGTTTCGGGACATACGTATGAGCAAGTGAAAACATGATTTTTTCAAATAGTTAATAGATAGATTACTTTGTTTCATGACCATGTGGTCCTTTGCAGCTGTCTGAATGATGTCACATCCTGTCACATGATATTGACCACATGACTTGATCCAAAATGGTCCCATTATATTGGTTACTCCGAATGACATCAGTGAAATTAATTTTTCCAGACATTCTTTCTCATAACGAAGCAACGACTTCTACACATAATTTTATACCATTTTGCACATGATATTATAAAATCATGCCAGAATAAAAAATATATACATTTATTAAATTTTAAGATATTTTAATCTCTAATGAAATGGCTGTATTGGCCTATGGACAGTTAAACTGAATGACCTTTTGACACTTCAAAAGCAAAATATAATTAAAACCTTTTGAATTCAATAAAAGAGATCTAGTTGTACTACCGTAGATACTTTGGATGCCATATCTTTGTTTTTTTATTATTATTAAGACCTTTAGACAAAAATAATGACCCGTCACGTCATTGGCCCATGTATATAGCTTCATTTATTTGTACAAGAATACAATAAAATCAGTAATATTGTGAAATACTAAAATTTAAAGTAACAGTTTTTTTTTTTTATTTTAAATTGTAATTAATTACTGTGATGGCAAAGCTGGATTTTCAGCTGACATTACTCTAGTCTTCAGTGTCACGTGATCCTTCATAATCATTCTGACATGCCGATTTGGTGCTCAAGAAACACTTCTTAACACTGCTTAAAATGATTCTTATCTATTTTTTAGTTTTAGATTCACAAGTGTGTTATGTCATCACACCTAAAACTTATATAATATACTCCTGCAACCGTGTTCGACAATAAGGTGTTGATGATGATTTTTATAGTATTAGCCTGGAGCAACAGCTCAGTGTTACTACCCCGTGTGCTTGAAGCTGATTATGTTCTGTTGTTCATCTTACTGTCAGATGAACAGCCCAGGAGGTACGTCAGAAACTGCTGTTGACATCTTACAATCTGCTCCCATCCAAGCACCAGGCTCAGTGCAATTCTCTCGCTGACAGATCTTGATGCCCCCATCTGACATCACTGTCATTTGATGAGGTGTTAAATGAAGAAGTGGAGCTCATTAAGAGAGATCGTGTTTGCTCTTTGGCTATACCTGCTCCCTTGTCTCACAGGGGACCTGTCTTGCCTGTAAGGTGTTGAACAGACCTGTGCAGTCTTTCGCAATTTTCCGACGGCATTAACGACTTCTTCATTAGTTGGGTCTGTTTCCATGGAAATAGCCTGCTGGGCGCGTGTTATCCTGGCTGATCAGGGTGCTATTGACAGAAGCGCTGCATGTGCATTCATTAGTCTAATCAAGGGAAGTTCCTTAAGCCAAGTGCACACGGCCCATGGATAATTGACTGTCCACTCAGACTGTCCACAACTCCTGTGAAACTAGCGAAATGTCCCAGATGGGAATTTTATTTTCTCACGCTCTAAAATAGCTAGACAGCCATAATGTGCAATGGGCCATTTTGTAAGTATCCCAGAGGGAAGGAGTCTTGAGTGCTTTCTTTGGCTTGATCTTTCCTCCTACCATTTTGGTAAGCACGCCACATTCAGAAGTGCTGCCAGCTCGACCCACTCTCCAAGGCCAGTTTAGAAGTGCCACCAGCTGTTTTGAGCCTTAATTTGTTAGTGTGGGTGGTGCTTGTGCACGGGCATTTCTGTGTAGATCCTTAACGCCTTCGCTATTTGGCATTGGGACTAATTAGCTAACAGCTGTTGAATCACTGTTGGGATGCAAGTTGTTAACAACTGCTTTTTGAACCTTACATGTGCTTGCTTGTGTAAATTTGCTTTTTATGTGTTGATTTTTTTTTTTCCTCCAATGCTCGTCTCTTGGGTTTAATGCAGCTGGTTCAGACTGACCTCTTTACCATCACAGCAGCACTTCAACATAAGAAGAAACCAGCTGAGTAAAGCACACATGCCCAACTACAAATTTCAGATCCCAAACCAGAAGTGTGTACATGACCTCCTCTTCATGTTGCTCTAGCATTCTGGAAAATTCTGGAATCTTTTTAAATCAGAATGATAATGGAATTGTAGGAAGTGTGTATTTTATTGCTTTCTCTTCAATCTGGTACTGTACAGTTAGAAATAATAGTACCCATCCTTCGTCTTTATTACTTCACTGAATAATGCAAATAGGCATCATTGATGTCATGTCAAATCCTGAGCAGTGAGCACATTTAAACATCCATAAACATTTTTCAGTAATCCATTTTGCCCAGTTTAATTTCCATAAATTTCCAAAATCTTTTTTGGACTGGGGAGAATGTTTGAATTTTGAATGTTAAAGGTGCCCTAGAACTTTTTTTTAAAAGATGTAATATAAATCTAAGGTGTCCCCTGAATGTGTCTGTGAAGTTTCAGCTCAAAATACCCAATAGATTTTTTTAAATTAATTTTTTCAACTGCCTATTTTGGGGCATAATTAGAAATGAGCCGATTCAGGGAGTGTGGCCCTTTAAATCTGGTGCTCCACGCCCCAAGAGCTCACGCTTGCCTTAAACAACATAAAAAAAGTTCACACAGCTAATATAACCCTCAAAATGGATCTTTACAAAGTGTCTGTCATGCAGCATACCCAATCATGTAAGTATATATTTGGATGTTTACATTTGATTCTGAATGAGTTTTGATAGTGCTCTGTGGCTAATGGGCTAATGCTACACTGTTGGAGAGATTTATAAAGAATGAAGTTGTGTTTATGAATTATACAGACTGCAAGTGTTTAATAATGAAAATAACAACGGCTCTTGTCTCCGTGAATACAGTAAGAAACGATGGTAACTTTAACCACATTTAACAGTACATTAGCAACATGCTAACGAAACATTTAGAAAGACAATTTACAAATATCACTAAAAATATCATGTTATCATGAATCATGTCAGTTATTATTGCTCCATCTGCCATTTTATGCTATTGTCCTTACTTGCTTACGTAGTGTCGTGGAAATTCTCAATACAAATCTGACTTCACCACTGACAATTTAAACAACTCCTAGTTGTTAATAAAATTCTACAGTATCTCGTGGTAATTCCCTGAATTCCTGAATACTTACAATACAATCCAATACTTCCCTGAAGTATGGTGACGGCGTCCCGTCAAGAAGCTACTATCACTACCTCAATCACACTTGGCTGTTACATTTGTTGTCTTTTGAGCATAGAATCTTTAGTACTTCTATTCCTCACTACCTCAATCACACTTGGCTGTTACTTTTGTTGTCTTTTGAGCGTAGGATCTTCTATTTAGCTGCACAGCATATACCTGACACGACTTCCAAGTTGCTCTTTGTAGAAATGAAGTTTTATTTACGGCTGGGAGATCACTGGTCACAACAACCAAGTGAGTCTCAATGAATAGAAAGATACATACACATTTAAGTCTTACAGTTGAGTAAAAATCAATGTCTTCTTCACTGTGATTTGTTCTGGTGATTGGTTTGTAATGATCTAAGCTAATCATGTGACTGGTCTTTGACCTGAGCATCCTTAGTCTGCATTTTCTGTACATTTCATGTTGACATAAAATATTTCCATCACAGTAGTCTGTTGATTCAGCTCTGCACAGATCCATCCTGCCCTTGTCTAATGCCTTTCATAATGTTGGGAACATGGGCTGGCATATGCAAATATTGGGGGCGTACACCCCGACTGTTATGTAACAGTCGGTGTTATGTTGAGATTCGCCTGTTCTTCGGAGGTCTTTTAAACAAATGAGATTTATATAAGAAGGAGGAAACAATGGAGTTTGAGACTCACTGTATGTCATTTCTTGTTATTTAACTATGCCGAGGTAAATTCAATTTTTGAATCTAGGGCACCTTTAATAGATGTTGTGATTGCCCAGACCAATAAATATAAAATATTTTTGAGATTTGAATTTTGTTTTAAACATTTTTTTTTTTTGGTGAATTCCAAATAAATATTGTAAATAATATTAATAAGTTAAAATATCAATAAGTTAATTCTTAAAAAAATGTACATTTAGTTTTTTAGTAATATTAATCCAATATATTTAATCCTTATTAAGATAATATCATCTTTGTCTCATTAAATAATTATTTATTATTTATTTGCCCTAAAGACATCTATGTCTGCCATAATAAAACCCACATTGGTTCACAACTAATCTACAATACATAGTATATAAAATGTTTATTTAAAAAAAAAAAAAAAAAAAACATTAAGAACTCACCGAGGATTATTATTTATGATATTACTCCATTACATTACCTATTCTGAATGTCCATATTTGTGATCAGCAAGACTAATAAATCTGTAAATATTTTTGAGAGTGTATTCTGAGTGTATTTTCCTGATAATTTATTCACCCCCATGTCATCCAAGATGTTCATGTCTTTCTTTCTTCAGTCGAAAAGAAATTAAGGTTTTTGATGAAAACATTCCAGGATTATTCTCCTTATAGTGGACTTCAATGGTCTCCAAACGGTTGAAGGTCAAAATTACAGTTTCAGTGCAGCTTCAAAGGGCTTTAAACGATACCAGACAAGGAATAAGGGTCTTATCTAGCGAAACGATCAGTCATTTTCTGAAAAAAAATGTAAATGTATATGCTTTATATAAACAAATGATCGCCTTGCACGTTCTTCTGCCAAAACTGCACTTCTGTATTCTTCAAAAAGCTTACGCTGTATGTCCTACGCCTTCCCTATTCTACTTATGGAACGAATGCAGTGCCAGTTCTGTTTTTTCCGTAAGTAGAATAGGGAAGGCGTAGGACATATAACTTAAGCTTTTTGAAGAATACAGAAGTGCAGTTTTGGCAGAAGAACGTGCAAGGCGATCATTTGTTTATATAAAGCATATACATTTGTATTTTTTTCGAAAATGACTGATCATTTCGCTAGATAAGACCCTTATTCCTCATCTGGTATCATTTAAAGGCCTTTGTAGGTGCACTGAAACTGTAATTTTGACCTTCAACCATTTGGAGACCATTGAAGTCCACTATAAGGAGAATAATCCTGAAATGTTTTCATCAAAAACCTTAATTTCTTTTCGACTGAAGAAAGAAAGACATGAACATCTTGGATGACATGAGGGTGAGTAAATTATCAGGAAAATTTTATTTGAAAGTGAACTAATCCTTTAGATAGAATTATTTATAATATCTGCTCTGTAGACATTAACATCAACATTGAAATGCCCACATTGGTCGACCACTAATCTACATAGCAAATCAAATTCTTTTATTTAAAAACATCAAGGAAAATTAATCAAAGGTTGATTATTTATGATATTACCCCTTATCTTTTCTGTGCATACACATATGAAATATCATAAGGTCAACTAGTAATTTTTCCCATCAAATTTCTGGCCTGTTTTTCCATTTCTCCTGCATGCTAAATAGGCTACAACACTTTTTACACATGAGCCGATACACCCACCCAGCCATACAGTACTTTATTACATAACCTCTAATGAGCAGTCTTGACCCAAGTGCATACAGTATGCAAAGAGGATGTGTGTTTTTCTGTAGCATTTGCATTCTGGATCTTTGCCTTTGCTCTTTCACATGCCCTGCTAACAATTTCACTTCCTAATCCAGCTTGACAAGTCAATAAAAATTTAGATCACTTTGTTGTGATCGCTTTAAATCTAGAGACGGTAAGTGTTGTGAATAGGCCTGTCTCATGCAGACGGTTGATGGTATAGCAAGCCAGTTGCCATATTCATTTACCTAATTAGTTACACGCTGTTCCGAGAGGGATAATTGAGAAGGCATCATGGTAATTTGCAACATAACCAAGCTAATAATTTGTTATTGATTGCCTCATCCAATGGTGAAACTGTAAATTAGCCCCTGGTGCTTCTTGGTGGATTGCATGAATTCACTCTTGTTTTTAAAACACTCCAATAATATTATGTGCCACAAGATTAAGTTTGGCCCTGCATGAAAGATGGTGATGTGCTGCTGGATTCTCTGTGGCTATAAACTCCATATATCATGTCTACACTGAAATCGCATTAACGTCAGAGGTGCACAACTTTTAACAGCATTTGTCCACAATATAAAATTCTGGTGTGCTGATGTCCGTAAAAAGGCTTCTTAACTAGTTTAACCAGAAAGTTTTAGTAGGGGTCAATGTTTTCCTGGTTAGTCTAGTTAGCCCCTGCTGGTAGATGCTGTAACTACAAAGCATCTTTCAGCCATTCAATAGTTGTTATGAAGATTAAGTATCAAATATCAAATATTAATAATATTAATAATAAGATCAAATATTTAAATATTAAATATACATTTAAATCACATTTTATTTCATTTCATTATTTCATTTTATTTTATTTTAAACATGTCAAATACAGTATGCAGATGATCCACTGTGCCTACCCCTAAAGCAGCTGAAAGTGAGATATATTATATTATATTATATTATATTATATTATATTATATTATATTATATTATATTATATTATATTATATTAGTTGTGAAATAAATGGTTAAATTTTAAATTCACTTTTCCTCTCTTCTGAATTTGCGACCATATAAGGAAAATTGGGCTTATTTTTGCTAATGGGTTCCTTAAGGATACTAGATTCCTGCTAAGGGCAATGTGGGTGTTCAATTAAAGCTTTGTTTCCTAGGTCAAGAGGTTTGCTCGCTGAAGTGTGACACATTATGATTTGAGCAGTTAGCATATAATGTGTGCGACGAGATTGACGGGCAGCCGCTTTTTAGAGAGCGCAGTGATTGAGATAACTGCTGTATGTTGTAATATGACTGCACTGGGGCTGCTCTGAATAGAGATGTAGATGTCATGCCTCACCTCTAATAAGATCAGCCGTGATATTAAAACTCCTCCGCATATGAAGGAGACGGAAGTGCCTCGGCACTTAAGGGGTTTTATGCTGATCAAGCTGGGCTACCACTTACTGCCAGAAACTTTTAACAACAACACCCACCACTTCTGCTTCCTACCCCAGTTCCACTCTACCATCTATCACAGTTACTGCATGTGAATTTTTTTTTTTACCTCCATATTTTATTACCGTAATTGTTGTGATCCAAAAGCTGATCTACCTTGCTACTTTTCAAGTGCTAGATTATTTAACCACAAAACATTCAGGGCTGAATGCCACACAAACTGTTTAGGTTGGACTGAAAAGATCAGGGACCTTGTACAATACACTTCAGCCACTCTTTTTAAATGTTATGATTAAATGGAAGGATTTTGCAATGTCACAGGTGCTAATAAACAGCCAGGAACAGCACAACTTTGGACTTACTGATATCATTATATACCATCTGGCATATTAGTTGATTCCTGTGATGAAGGTACCATGTAGAATTCTGGATATGGACTTTTGAGGTTCAGTTTCTATAAATGACATAGTTGTGTTGGGGAAAATTGCAAACATTAGTGATCAGCCAGGCCAATAAATGGTATTAAATCAAACCCATGACCTTGGTGTTTCTAGTGCCATGCTCTAGTGTTTGAGCTACAGAGATGCCTTAACATATCACATTAAACTGAACATCACTTTATAGATTCACTCTACCACTGTAGAGTGTACACTCTAAAAAATGCTGGGTTAAAAACAACCCAAGTTGGGTTGAAAATGGACAAACCCAGCGATTGGGTTGTTTTAACCCAGCGGTTGGGTTAAATGTTTGCTCAACCTGCTGGGTAGTTTTATTTAAACCAACTATTGTTTAAAAATTACTATATGGCTAGTTTAAAATGAACCCAAAATAGTTAGGAAATTAAAAACCAGATGCAATTAGAGGCAACAATAATAGACAAAAGGTGAATGTTTATTAATAAGCTTTAATATTTTATTAATATAAATTTAATAGTTTAATAGTTTATTAATATAAATGTATTAATAAGCAATTTAATAAATGTTTATTGTTTAATAATTATTCATTGAACATTAATAAATGTTCATTTCCAACATACTTTGGGTTAATTTTAATTAAGCAATACAGTAATTTTTAAACAATAGTTGAGTTAAATAAAACTACCCAGCAGTTTGGGCAAACATTTAACCCTACCACTGGGTTAAAACAACCCAATTGCTGGGTTTGTCCATTTTCAACCCAACTTGGGTTGTTTTTAACCCAGCATTTTTTAGAGTGTATGCTTTTATTTCAAAACAAATCAAATTAGTTTTCATTTTCATAATGTGACTCCTTTACCACTTTAAGTTCATACAAATTCAAATGCTTTTCCTTTCCCCTCTCTACCTCACTGTCTTTTTCTAAGTCAACAACTTTGACGAAATCATAAAGAAGTGAAATATTGCTATTCGACTCCCTTGATAATAAAGATGTGTGTGAACTGCTCAAAATGAAAACTTTAAAGAAAGTGCAAGAAATAAACTTAGAGTAGTAGCATATTTATTAGGGATTTTTGTCTCCTCTCTTAACAGGTGCATTCCAGAGGCCCGCCTTGGCAGCTAGAGGAGAGGTCGGCCTCCGTCAACATGACAGTGTTGCCACGGTGCGTGGCTTCCCTGGCTGTGCCTGGCCTTATCCTCTGTTTCATCACTCTTCCATTTCCTGCTATACTATCCCAGAGGCCCCCTCTCCCCACAGAGCCCTCCCCCACCCCAGCACCCCACACAAGGCCAGAGTGTACCCGCCTAGAGCACCCCGTCGTCTCTATTCAAGGTGAGCATTAATGTCTCTTGCAGTACATGCACTCTTGCTCCTGGGATATTGCAGCAATATTTCCGTTTTCTCTTGGTATCTCTTGCAGTACATTTGTCAGCAGTGTTGGGGAAGCAACATTTGAAATTCTAGCTTGCCAAACTAAAAGTTAATCTAAAGTTGTTGAAGGTGTCAATGTTAAAATATTTTCTTCTATCAAACATTAATAGAGACGGCTTTAAGTAAGTCATTGCTTGAAGTGTAAGAAACACGTCTCAGAGCCAATATCAAAACATTCCTTTGTTTGGTTATCCCAACCAGCCCAGTGTAGCAACATTGGCTCAACCAATAGTGTGAGTTTGGGGCGAGGCTTTTTGTTTTTCTGACCAATGATCGGGAGTGTTCAGGAAACCTGTTTGGAAACATTTTACAATTCAAATTAGTGATGCTAACTTAAATGCTTCACCTTTAAACCTCAGTCAGCGTACTATTTTAAAAAGCTTGTTACACTATAAGCTACATGTTCGCCGGTTCCCGCCTCCTTCTTCCCGTATCTACGAAATGTGTTACAGCTTTATTTTAGGGTCTTTTAACTAGTTGCTTATTAGCATGCATATTACTAGAATATTGGATATTTATTAGTACTTATAAAGCACATATTAATGTCTTATTCTGCATGATCATATTCTACATTCTTAATCCTAAACTTAACAACTACCTTACTAACTATTACTAAGCAGTAAATTACGAGTTTAAGTCATAGTTAAAAGTTAACATGTGTTCCCTATGCTAAAGTGTTACCGAACTACTATATACAGATTTATAATTAATGTGAGAAATGCATAATGTATAATTAATTACTAAATTACTAACTAAAGTGAAGATCATGGTAACCGACTACTTATTATGAGAATTTACTTGTTATTTATAACTTACTAATTTGTTAATCAGCATTCTAAAGTGTTACCAAGGCTGCAGTTTCTTTTGAACCTTTTCAGATGGTATATTATTTATGTGGCATAAAAACAATCAGTTTTTAAATAAATGAACTCAATTAGGCTATCAGCATTAAATTTTCACAAAACAATAACAATAACAACAAAACTATGTGACTGCATAATACAGCATCTAGTTATTTAATCATTAAAACAGAAGACTCAGAATGCTGTGCATGGATGAATTGCATGAATTGGTGATGTTGAATTCACCAAGTTGACTACATTAATCGTATTTTACCAATGCCACATACTGAAAGACGGTGCAAGAACTGGACAAATTACTGGTTGCTGGAAAAGCTATACTCTTTGAAAATAGCTACTGTCATACTACAGAAAAATATAGTTGGTTGCATTGTTGGCTAACCCATGCTCGAAGGGCACATAAGGTAGATTGCATATAATTTTAGCACATGTGCATACCTTAGTCAGATTTAATTACAGATAATCGCAGCAATTTTTAGTCTTTTGTTGGAAGATGTGGCCAGGCATGTTCACCATCATTATAAACAATTTTCTGACAAAGTCCACTCCTGGAATTCAAAGTGTTAGGGAATGTAGTGCCCAGCCTAGTGAGTCTGGTTGTTTTTCTACTATCCCTGTATTTTAGGCAGGCTCAGACTGTAGATATACATTTTTTTTTGTTCTGTTTATCTTATTCTTTGGGTTTTCCACTCATTTCAGACAGTGATAGAGCATGATGAAGATTGCAAGAGATAAACATCTTTCATTTCGTCAAGATTTCTATCCTCCTGTGTCCTAGCACACAAAGAAAACAGACTGTGCATCCATACCTCAATATCACTTCGAAAATCTTTTCCATACCCATGGAACAAAGGTGTTTTCTACTCCAAGAATTTATTTTATTTAAACAACAGAGTATGTTTGTAGTGAATATGATCTGTTGACGGTTGTCTTGGCCATGGGGTCGGAGCAGCGTGTTTTTTGACTCACTGAGAGACATGTCAAAGATTGCAGACTAATGCCTCTTGGGAAACAAAAGGAATTGATGACCAGGGGGCTCTATTTAATATATGAAACCTGCTTGGACATTAGGGCAGCCATGGCTCATATAGACATCGCCTACGGCCAGTTCCATTTATTGCTTCAGAAAAAAACTCAGGCTGCATTTTGATTTGTCATTTTATGCTTTGCTATTAAAGCAACAAGATTGTTTTTTTTCTTTTCATAGTGTTAAAATAGGACTGGATTTACAAATGCCCTTGTTCACTGAGTTAGAAAACACTACAGTTTGTAAACAAGCACTAAATCGTAAAGCCAGATAAGCAAGGAAATATAACTCTAGATGAAACTGTCATGAAATTCTAGATGGCGCAGGCTTATAGGTCCTTAACTCACCTGCTTTCAATCACATCATTCTCTGTAGGACAGAGCTGTTTGGATCCTGCTATATCAGTAGCCAATGAGCTTGTGTGCTTAACATTCAAATACTTGGTTAGCATTTGCCTTAGCAGTGCAGCATGTTTTCAGAAACCCTCCGTCTTCCTCAGCTCCACATGTATAGATCAGCGATAACTAACAGCAGCAGCGTAGCAGATCTATTCCGCCAAGACCAATATATCAACAGTGTCATATCCATTACCAATTGCCAATCCCTCCGAGAGTTGTCATGACAGAACTATCTTTTTGTTTTTCTGCCGTTCTCTTTTTTTCTTCTTCTTTTTTATGGTATTCTATTCCCTTCCGTCATTTTAGCTCCCAAAGCAAAGGCACTGTGGAATGCATAGCATTCATGATAAGAGCTGCTGAACAATTAGCTTTGCATTGTAAGCTAGCACACCTCGAAATCCCTCTTTATGTGTTCTCAATGGCATGGTAGTCCCATAGTACACCTTAATGCTTTCTTTTATGCTGAAGCAGTGGTATGGAAGCCCTGGTACAATGGAAGTGTTGGCTGAACTTGAGATTAGGTTCTTTGATGGATGAACGTTTTTTTAATTGACGCCTTCTGGCGGCTGCTCGGTGGAGTCACCTGAGGCGTATTGGGGGCCTCTATCTCTGATCTCTGACAAGGTCTGTAGATTCACTCATGCCTTTGAACTATTCTAAACCATGGAAATGATACTCTAAAGATGATTTAGCATGGTAGAGCATGACCACCATGGTTGGTCCCATCATTGCTAAACCTTTCCGGGGCTTATAGTATGGGTCTAGCAATCTTAAGAAGCAGACTTTACACAGTTTATGTTGTTTTTTATTTTTATTTTAAACGTGTAAAATTCCTTGAACCAAGATACATTTACTTAAAGACTTTTTTTTTTTTTTTAAATTTTAAACAATTTCTTAAACAATTTTTTAAGAAAATTGTTTTTTTTTCTACTTGGTTATGTATATATAAGTAAAACAAGAAAAAAGAAAAAAAAAACCTACCTGTTCAGTAACATTAAATATATTCAAGATACAGTCTTTGAAAACAAGTCTTAATATCTTATGCAGTGTTGCTTCTCAAGTAAATTAATCTTCAGCATTTTTAACTGGAAAGTTAGACAAAGTACTTCACATTGTAGGCTTGTTTTTAATGGCAAATAAAGCTAGAAACTAGGAGAGTATTGTAAGACAATGCTGTGTATTTGAATATTTTAATGGTGTTATATAATAAATTATTTCATTGTTTTCTCCTGAGGTCCACTGATAATGCTAGTAAAGTTGCACCAAAAACCTTTTTTTTTGTGTGTGTGACTCTACCATTAAATTCTTTGTAAACACCCTCTTTGCATGTGAAATAAGAAACAATGTTTATAGTTTGTGGCATGTTTTCTATTGGGTTCAATATAGTTGTTGCTGCCCTGACCTTCAATAACAACCTCTTTGCAAAGGCTGGATTCAATTGTGGCAGGTTCATAAAACAGTTCTCACTGAAATGTGACACACAGACAGTTTCGCTCAGACTGAAATAATAACGTTTTCTTTTTTGTGTTTTAGAATGATATATCCTACTTCCTCCATATTACTTCACCACGACTGGTCGGTCCAAGTTGCCGACCGCCGATTAGGCATCATTGATGTGCAAATGTGGGCAGTCATGTGTCAATGCATTCATCTGACTTCAGAAAGATGTGGAAGTTCGGAAAGAGATGTTTTTGGAGTTTCCTTTCAATAGGTGGTCTTTTTGGCCTGGAAAAGTTTTCAGTTTTGAAACTCTGAGTATGTTTACATTGAACCCTTTATTTCAAGACATCAAAGAATGTTTTTTTTTTTTTTTTATGATATGACTACCACTTTAAGAAACTCAAAGCTGTTGGTGTGTGGTTATAATACCATATTGAAAGCAATCTGATACTTACTCCCTTCAGAGAAAATCCATATTTTTTCCTCACATGTTATACGTGACAATCCCCTCTAAAATCATGCCAAGCATATCTATACACCAGCAGCAGCATGCTGGTACTATAAGAAGTCTCAGATAAGTTTAGATATCTGGGGACGTCATTTGGATGGATTTTTTTTGTTTGGGTGTTTTTTTTTTTTTTTTTTCTTCATGACTAAGCTCGCACAATCACACCTGCATGCCTACTCTATCTACATGGACTTCAACATATCACTGCAAACACATGCATGCTCAGCTGAGAAATTCCATGCTTCTGAAAATCTGGAATCAGCAAACATTCGCTAAACGCATGCAACATTTCAGCAAAAACCTGTGCTGTATTCAATCAGTGTAACCAGCAACAAAATGTGCTGAAATAGTACAGTACCGAGTTTTTAAATTATATTATGTCATGTCAATTATTAATTATATATAATTATATAATTAATAATTGGCTTTATTTTCAGCACTGTCTATTTACTATTTTTTATAAGTTTGACATAAAACACTAAAAACTAATTGCAATCATTTTTAATTCTACAAGTAAATTCAGGCATCATATTGTGTACAGTATGAAACATAGATATTAATTTTAAGGCTTGCTAAAGACATTTAACAGTGTCATTAAAGGATTAGTTCACTTTCAAATGAAAATTAGCCCAAGCTTTACTCACCCTCAAGCCATCCTAGATGTATATGACTTTCTTCTTTCTGATAAACACAATCTGAGATAATTTAATAAATATCCTGACGCATCCAAGCTTTATAATGGCAGTAAACAGGGGTCATGAGTATGAGCTGAATAAAGTGCTTCCATCCACATCCATCTATCATAAACGTGTACTCGTGTACACAACCCTGGGGGGTTAATAAAGGCCTTCTGAAGTGAAACGATGTGTTTATGTAAAAAAAAAAAAAAAAAAAAAAATTCCATATACTGCCAGACTGCCTTCCGTTTTCAAGTTAGGAAGAAAGTGTAAACTGGCGTGGTGTCAGTTACACTTTTTCCATAAGTTTAATAGGGAAGGCATAGGACGTAGCGTAAGCTTCTTGAACTGCAAGAGTTTTCCACTTTCTTTGTACATTGAATATGGAAGGCAGTCTGGTGGAAGCTAGATATTTAGTTCATAACTTGTTAAATATGGATTTTTTTTTTTTACACAAATGCATCACTTCGCTTTAGAAGGCCTTTACTAACCCCACGGAGCCGCGTGGAGTATGTTTATGATGGATGGATGTGGATGGAAGCACTTTCTTCAGCTCATACTTCAAACTGCCATTATAAAGCTCGGATGCGTCAGGATAATTATTAAAATATCTCTGATTGTGTTAATCAGAAAGAAGAAAGTCATATACACCTGGCTTGAGGGTGAGTAAAGCTCTGGGTAATTTTCATTTGAAAGTGAACTAACCCTTTAAATTCTTGTTTTTAAAAAAAAAAAAGATTAACTTAAAACTTAAAGGTAATATAAATTATAATTATAAAAAATTATATATATAAAAAATCCTTGCTACGAGCACTTTACTGACATAACTGTGACTTCACACAGCACTTACATAATGTTGATCTCCTGTTGATTTGATTGATTCTACTATTCTCATTTGTAAGTCGCTTTGGATAAAAGTGTCTACTAAATGACTTAATGTAAATGTAAATGGAAAAATAACTGAAATGAGCATACCGATTAAATATTGCCCAATTAACAATATAGTACCAATTGATCATGCATCAAAGAACCTGATCTCCTTTAAGAGCTGTGCTGCTTTTTCATATTTTTTTCTATGTAAAACTGCGCTAGACAGACATCTTTGCGCTCGCATCTCACATCTTTTGCAGCATCTTGTGCATGACACGCTGGCACTGTCCTTAAAATGCAGCACTCAAGGTTAAAAAAAAGTTACACTTTTAAAAAACTGTCTTTAGACCTTGTTTTTTTTATTCAATCCACTTCCCTGAGTCTTTTTTTTTTTTAACACAAAAACGTGCTCTCTTTCTGTATTCCTGTTATTGTTGTATAAAACCAACATCTATAGTTACCAGATTTGGATCTTGGTAATTTATTGGCCATGTAGACATTGACAACAGCACGATTTAAGAGCTAATGTTGGGTATGGTGTGTCCGTACATGTCCAATACCAAGAACCTAATGCAAAGTCCTAACCTGTTAGGCTGGAATTACAGTAATCTGTCCCGAGAGGAGTGGTGCCACAGAGCCATTGTCTACCTTCCACTCACCCTGCCATTGTAATTGTCTTGAGATTGTTCGTCTCGTCTGTAGAACATGTTCAGAAACCAATCTCTAGTGGGTAATAGTGCTGTTGTTTAACCACGGCTCCATTTAAAGGGGACCTTGAGAAGAAAGAAAGAAAAAAAAAAAAAAAAACGAAACAATGTTGTTCTTTAACTTCAGGCCCTTACTGCTGTCTCCCTCCACCTAATTGGTCTGTGATTTCAGAGGCACTGATGCCTGAACTGTTCTGGCATGTTGTTGGACCCTCTGTCTCTGCAGACACAGAAAGTAGAGGGTGTTGCGGTGTTCGCAAGTGAGCCTAACCTTTGGGTTCAGTTGGAGCGCTTGTTTACGTTTGCTAACTGTGAATAAAATGGAACTTAGTTAGTGGTTTGAACTGAAAGCAGCGGCCCTTACGCTTCTACTTGCCCTTTCCTGTCCATTTTAGATGTTGACGTCCTACACTTCAATGGCCATTTAAAATTGCCAGCCCAGGTTTCTCTCATTGGCTTTGTGAAAGGTACTCTTTCAGATCTTTGCCTGAGTTGAACCGGCCCTTGATTTACAGCCTCATCCCCAGAGTGCCCTTACCCCCGTCTGTCCTCTCTTGTTGTGCTGTGGCATTTCTTGGGGTGCTCATTGTCTTCCTATTTTTATAATCAGAGTTCAGGCTGCGTAAGAGGATTTAGGTTTCTGTGGCTCTCTCTGCTCATGCAGTGACAACAGGGGATACAACAGCACGGAAATCTCACGGCAGGCATAGGGAAGGAGACCAGAAGACAAAACAAAAGTAAATTCAGACTGTGCTCAGATAAGCTCCGGCCTGCATCTTCTGATAAGATTCTCTGAGCTCAGATGAGAGATGGGCCAGTCTTTTGAGCGAAGAGATGCAAAATATGGACTAGATGACTGTCTCTCTCGCAGGACAGTACTAGTGCTTACATGTTGTGCTTTGTGAACCCATCTGCTTTACAGAAGAGCTTGGCCTACAGCAGTCAATGCTGATCCATATTCACTTTCTCATATTGATTCGAGAGAGGACTGGCTCTCTTAGGGTATTGGATTACCCTGTTTCTTTTGGAAAGTATTTCTCATTGATAACTTTTTTTAGCCTCACACTGCATAAAATATTCCAAAATCTACTCCCTAACCACATTACGGATATTGCAGTTTAGTTGTTTTTGTATTCAGTAATTAGCTTAAAGTAATGAATTCAACAAACATAGATGGAAATTGTGCTTTATTTATTTATTTATTTATTTATGTTTTACATAATAATTAAAAAGAAACATACAAGGGCAATGTTGAAAACCCATGATATTGCTGTTTGTGGATTAGCATTAATGGCTTTTCATTTGCATAGCGTTGAAGTTTTGTGATCCTTGTTTCAATCATTTTAATCATCTACATTTTTTTATGTGCAGTGATGCATGACAGTTCTGATTACTGAACTAAACTTTTCCCTCAGAGGGGCAAAAGTGCATTCAGAATATTTGTAACAATTTTAATGTTTACAGCATTTTTTGAATGTTATGACATCTTGAAGTGAGCTTTTTTTCTTTTTAAAATCTTTAGTACTTCTGTATATATATATATATATATATATATATATATATATATAACCCCATATTGACAGAAAAACACAGAATTGTTGACATTTTTGCAGATTTATTATAAAAGAAAAACTGAAATATCACATGGTCCTAAGAGACCATCCTTGAGATGTCCAGCTGAGAGGTCCAGCTGTGTTTGATTATACTGATTGGACTTGATTAGGAAAGCCACATGTCTATATAAGACCATACAGCTCATAGTGCATGTCAGAGCAAATGAGAATCATGAGGTCAAAGGAACTGCCTGAAGAGCTCAGAGACAGAATTGTGGCAAGGCACAGATCTGGCCAAGGTTACAAAAAAAATTCTGCTGCACTTAAGGTTCCTAATAGCACAGTGGCCTCCATAATCCTTAAATGGAAGATGTTTGAGATGACCAGAACACTTCCTAGAGCTGGCCATCCAGCCAAACTGAGCTATTGGGGGAGAAGAGCCTTGGTGAGAGAGGTAAAGAAGAACCCAAAGATCACTGTGGCTGAGCTCCAGAGATGCAGTTGGGAGATGGGAGAAAGTTGTAGAAAGTCAACCATCACTGCAGCCCTCCACCAGTCGGGGCTTTATGGCAGAGTGGCCCGACAGAAGCCTCTCCTCAGTGCAAGACACATGAAAGCCCTTCCTGAAGGACTCCAAGATGGTGAGAAATAAGATTCTCTGGTCTGATGAGACCAAGAACTTTTTGGCCTTAATTCTAAGCGGTATGTGTGGAGAAAACCAGGCACTGCTCATCACATGTCCAATACAGTCCCAACAGTGAAGCATGGTGGTGGCAGCATCATGCTGTGGGGGTGTTTTTCAGCTGCAGGGACAGGACGACTGGTTGCAATTGAGGGAAAGATGAATGCAGCCAAGTACAGGGATATCCTGGACGAAAACCTTCTCCAGAGTGCTCAGGACCTCAGACTGGGCTGAAGGTTTACCTTCCAGCAAGACAATGACCCTAAGCACACAGCTAAAATAACGAAGGAGTGGCTTCACAACAACTCCGTGACTGTTCTTGAATGGCCCAGCCAGAGCCCTGACTTAAACCCAATTGAGCATCTCTGGAGAGACCTAAAAATGGCTGTCCACCAACGTTTACCATCCAACCTGACAGAACTGGAGAGGATCTGCAAGGAGGAATGACAGAGGATCCCCAAATCTAAGTGTGAAAAACTTGTTGCATCTTTCCCAAAAAGACTCATGGCTGTATTAGATCAAAAGGGTGCTTCTACTAAATACTGAGCAAAGGGTCTGAATACTTAGGACAATGTGATATTTCAGTTTTTCTTTTTTAATAAATCTGCAAAAATGACAACAATTCTGTGTTTTTCTGTCAATATGGGGTGCTGTGTGTACATTAATGAGGAAAAAAATGAACTTAAATGATTTTAGCAAATGGCTGCAATATAACAAAGAGTGAAAATTTAAGGGGGTCTGAATACCTTCCGTACCCACTGTATGTATGTATATATATATATAATGTGGTTCCATAACCTTACACATTGTCAGATTATTAAACATAATTGGTTTAAGTATTGTGCATGTGAAATATGAACTCTGTGACTGACGAAAGTTTGGTATATTTCTGCAGAATCTGAACTCACATCATTCGTAGTTCTACACATCCTCTCTTGTGTGTTCATTAATAAAATATTTTGGCAAATTTGATTATGCTTTCAGCTACCAATAAAAGTCTTGTACACTCAGCCCTGTTTAAATTCATATTTAAATTGACCACATTTCCACCAATACATATATTGCCGTATAAGTCTGCCATTTCCATCTGGGCCTGTTATTAGCTAGCATTTGTGTGATTTGTAGCATAACAACAGCAGTCTTGCAATCAATACATGTAGCAGCGTGGCCAAAACCACCCCTTTCGTCTTCCTCTCTGCGTGGAGCATTAAGAACCAGTCAGTTGCAAATCTCTGAGAACAAAAAACATAATGATTATGATTTATGTCCTCAGGAGCGTCTTGGATGCAGACTGTTGAACCCGTTCTTGTCCCTCGGATCTGCTGGCTAACGCATTAATCTCTTCCTCTCCGTGTTTGGTGAGGAAAATGCAATAATCGTCCATCAACGCTTTCTAGCCTGGCCCTCGTATTTATCCCTTTTTATTGCATATGGATTGCTGGACGTCAGGCAGACTTGATGATGTGTGGAAGCTGTCGGTGCATATAAAACCACCGTTTATATAAAACTCACAGAGGCTTAGAAGTCCATCAGAAAGGGCACTTTACGATCACAACTTCTGTAAGCTAAATAAAAACAAACATTCAGATAACCTCAACACTCATTGTGGTGGTGCACACACATTTTGTTGTTTTTCTTAAAAATCACTATGAAGGGAAGTTGGAGCTATTTATGTTTTGAGGGTTTAGTGGGTAATGTATTTGAGCCCTGGAGGACATACAGCTGAACAGCTGAGTCTGTTTGTTTGCTTTTGCAAAGATCAGCTTTTTCATTCTGCACCTGACGTTTAACTCTGGTGTGGTTTAGACTGACTCAGAGGTTATCATGATCATCCTTCAACCTGCACAATCTATGCGGTTTGTCAATGCACCTGTTTTATGCTTTGTTTATGAAGCATTCACACTCATTTCATGCCCTGCAGGACCTGGCTAAAACTGGAATAGATTTTCATGGTGGTCCTAGCAAGTCCATTCTGTTTTTTATTTTTATTACTAGTCTTATTCAAGGAGGAACATGCATGATAACTAGCTATATAGAGTATTTTCAAAAGTTTGTGTCAGTTATATGTAGGGTATAATATTTGGGTTTCTAAATAAATTCTCAATACGGTTACGTTCACACACAGTTAAATTTTTTATGGGAGTGACAACAGCAAATTTATAACCAAACTCACACCCGTAAATTTTCAGGACTCACAACTGCATTCTCGGAAAACACGCTGTGTGAATGCAACCAGACTGGACAACTAGTTATCTGTCATGTCAAACAGTGTGAGAGAGCAACGCTGTGCTGCACAAATGCATGTCTACCATTTGTGGCCGCTCTACACTATCACAAACGTGTGTCTAACTTGTCTTATAGCGACAGTGACATGAGGGTTTTAGGTCTAGTCATTGTTGCCGGAGCTTCTCTTGTCAGTTTTGTTTGCTATGCACGACTCAAATGCCCTGCTCTCCATCCAGATATAAACACTTCTGTCAGTTAGTAAAGATTTGACAGATGAACTCGCAGCTCGATTGGACTCTTGTCATTTTAAGTGATGAGACTTGGCAGTTTTATGGACGTTGCCATCTTTGATATTACTTTGGTCACTGTCGCTATGGTTAATGGTAAGAGAATACGGGCTTGACTCTTGGTATTGGAGGCGCTACTGTAAGTTGCTGTGTGAACGGGACAATTCGAGACTCACACCTGTAAATAAATGCGGCTGTCAATCCCAAAACTGACATTCTGTGAATGCAGCCAAAATGATTACCCGTTTTATTTATGTATAATGTTTTTTTTTTGTTTTTTTTAAATATATATATATATATATATATATATATATATATATATATATATATATATATATATATATATATATATATATATATACTATATTGACCTTTCATAAATGAAACAACCTATAAATGAACTTGGAACCATTCATTATATTTATTGAAAGGTTAACATTATGTAAATTCTTATGGTGTAAATAAAGCCCTAACCTTCAAGTAAATAACTTGGGTCATAGTGGTTTGCTGACGTACAAGGTTGAAAACCCCTGTATTGCATTATAGACTGTGAGCTGTCTCACTGACCTACAGTAACAATCATTAAACTCCATACTCCATAAGCTTCAAGCTTGTGCTACAGTTTTATATATATATATATATATATATATATATATATATATATAAATATATATATATATATATATATATATATATATATATATATATATAAATAAAAAAGACCCTGTCTTGTTCCTCTCAGTTATTAATCACTGTCTGTAAGGCTGCTGTTCTTGATGTATGATAGCCAATAAAATGTTCTAGGATTCTCTCTGAACATGTTCTATTAGAGTGATCAAAGGCCATAACCACATTTTAACACGGGTGTGATGGATGCTTGTGGATGGGGTAAGTCTATAGTACAGATTGTGTTTGTTGCCCTCTCTTTATTTTTCCATAAATAATGCCTGAATAATATAGCCATATGGTCCCAGTCATTTAGTTTGTTTATATATTAATTTAATGGCATAACAGGAGCATTTTTTTTAATACATCGTTTCCTATCAGTTCTATGCAAAAATATTCTCTCATTCATGTGATTCGTTTTCCCATGTGAATAACTGATTGTTTTGAATGACCCCAGCATCTGGATGACTCCATCCCCTATGACAGATTCGGACTGTATGAAGTGGTATTTATGGATGTCTTGTTTATAGAAACCAGTTTCACCGCTGCATTGACCTCTGGTGTGAGAAAGCTGCAGCTGTGTTTGTATGCACCTCAGTGCACACTGTATTGCGACTATTCACTTAGCATTAATAATTTTATTTTTAAATGTAGTATTTCTAATAGAGTAAGGGGCCATTTATACGACACCATTTCAACTAAAAACTTTTTATGCATTTTGGCCCCACAACAACAGCGTTTTTAGGGGTCTGAAAGTGCAGACATCTCTGTATAAACTACAAAAAGACAAATTTGTTGAACAGAGACGTCATGTACATGTGTATTAGTTGTTTCGTCTATAGGCACGTAGTGTTTCTTTAAAAAGTGTCATCACCAACTACTGGCTTGGCATGCATAATACAGCGTGTTTAGTCATTTTTGCATTTTAATTGTTTTGACAACATTGTCATCTGTACGTGAAAAATGCAAAGGAAAAACTTTTCATTATTTTGTACATTGTTGTGTAAACAAACCCTAATTATGTATGTCTTATAGAGGAATTATACACTACCATTCAAAAGTTTGGGATCGGTAAGATTTTTAATGTCTTTAAAAGAAGTTTCGTCTGCTCACCAAGGCTGCATTTATTTAATTAAAAATACAGTAAAATCAGTAATATTGTGAAATGTTATTACAATTTAAAATAACTGTTTTCTATTTGAAAATATTTGAAAATGTAATTTATTCTTGTGTTGGCAAAGCTGAATTTTCAGCATCATTACTCCAGTCTTCAGTGTCACATGATCCTTCAGAAATCATTCTAATATGCTAATCTGCTGCTCAAGAAACATTTAATGTGTACAATTGTACAAAATATTTGTGTACAATATTTTTTTTCAGGATTCTTTGATGAATAGAAAGTTCAAAATATAATCTTTTGTTACATTTTAAATGTCTTTACTGTCACTTTTGATCGATTTAATGCATCCTTGCTGAAAAAAAATATTAATTTCTTTAAATTCTTCTCAAAAAAATAAAAATAAAAATTCTTACTGACCTCAAACTTTTGAACGGTAGTGTATAATGCTACAGAAGCTTTGTATTTCAGATAAATGCTGTTCTTTTGAACTTTCTATTCATCGAGGAATCCTGAAAAAAAAAGTATACAACTGTTTTCAACATTGAAAATAATCATAAATGTTTCTTGAGCAGCAAATCATCATATTAGAATGATTTCTGAAGGATCATGTGACACTGAAGACTGGAGAAATGATGCTGAAAATTCAGCTTTTCCAACACAGAAATAAATTACATTTTATATTATATTCCAATAGAAAACAGTTATTTTAAATTGTAATAATATTTAACAATATTACTGTTTTTACTGTATTTTTAATTAAATAAATGCAATCTTGGTGAGGAGACAAAACTTCTTTTAAAAATATTAAAAATCTTACCGAACCTAAACTTTTGAACGGTAGTGTATATAATTTATAATATTGCATATTATTTAATGTTAATCATATAAATAATATTAAATTATAATTTGTTTAATATTTATGTACTTGCATATTTATTTGCTTAATTTTTTACTTACTTAAAAATCTTTCTAGTGGCCTTTCTAGATGCAAATTAATTTATTACGTGTACTTGACTACTTCAACTTATTTATATATGTTATGCATTTTGTGAATGCTTTTATCCAAAGTAACTTACATTTCAGTTAACATATACAATTAACAATTAACATTTTATTTTAGTATATGCATTCCCATGTATTAAATGTTTATAATTATTATTATTCTTTATTTATTTTTTGGAAGTTTCATTTTGTGAAGTACATTGGTTTTGAATTATTTTTGTAGCTTAAGACAAATTGGTCATGAATGGTAAAAGCTGCGCTTTCATCGCTTCTTAGGAAAGTGAAACTTGACCCTGACATGTACTGTAATATGAACCCTCGGAGTACAAACTATTTGAAAACAAAATTATGTAATATTAGGGAAGGATTTCTGAATTTTAGCTGGACATGTCGTATCCAGAATACTGCTGAGAAATCCTATTCTGTATGGAAGGATAACAAATCTTTTGGTTCCTTTTACAGTGAAATCCCATTTACTAAGCCACATTAAGGTTAACAATAGATCAAGTGGTTTTTATATTTACATAATGCTCTTTCTGTCTCATGTAATTCCACGTCAATAGACCCAGTCTGTTCTGTAAGAGTCTGCCAGGGCAAATTGTTTTGATTTTCTGAAACTTTGTATCAAACAGCGCTTTTATGTTCTGAGATTTCTTGGGTAAGCAGAGTTTTGACTAAGTGTCATGTTGAATTAGGATCAGTATCCTTGAAGAGGCCCAGCTAGCTTTGAGCGGAGCTCTCTGGTCCTCCTCACATGTTCTTGGGAACTCATGGGAAGAAACTACAATCGTTTTCCTGGATTAGTGACCTCCATTGCCTAACTCATTTTGCTTAATCCATCTGTAAGGCTAAACCATGGGTTCTTTAATGGAATTTAATTTGATATGCTCTGATATATCTAAACTTTCAAAGTTTGTCAAATGAAATTAGTGATTACTGTATCACTAATATACCTGTTTTTTCTTTTGTCTTTCAGCTCTAAGTCCTTTGATCTCTACTTTCTCCCATCCTGGTGTAAGGGACTACTCCCAGCTGACCCTTGACCTCACCAGGAATGAACTTATAGTGGGAGCGAGGTAAAAACTTTATCTTCTATCATTTTTTTCCCCCTATATATTTGCTACTCTTATTTTGCTTCATTGTTTGGTCACTACATATTTTCATTTGTGTTTAAAATTGTAATGCTGGTAATAGAAACTGTAATGAAAGTTATTTTATTAAACAAGAAAAATGCAAAACAAAACCACTTTCACTAGTCTGACTTTTGGACCTCACATTATTTTTCATTTCCCTTGCCATATTTTCATTGAAAGTGGCATTGAATGAAATGTCATTTTATGGAATCTTTCCAGTGGATAGATTATAACAAACTAACCTTTTGCTATCTCTCTTTCATTTTATCTGCAGAAACTACCTCTTCAGACTAAATCTAAACAACATTTCACTAATTCAGGTAAGATACAGACCTACAGTTTTTAATAACGTTCACTCTCTTCTACTAGATCACGATTCCTGCTTGATGTGGCCTTTGTAACTTTTTGGCTAGGGCTGTCTATCAAGCCTTCGGGTGTTAGAGAGTGCTGGCTTATGGTTATTGATTCTGAAATGAATGGGTCAGCTCCCAAAACCGCCTGGACAAACTTCATAGGAAGTGGCATTGCCTGGCACAAGTGCCATCCTTAGTGAATGTACCAAGAGTTTACTCTGGCTTGGTGCTAAAACCCCTATGAAGGTCAGCCAGGACTGTCTGAGGTCTAAATAAAGCAATGAAATGAGACTGCGGTGGCTTTCCCACCTGTTGCTGTGGTTGCGTATATCTCTTTTATTCCACCAGTAATCTCTCTGCCTTGTCTGATGCTCTCACTCGAAGACCACACATAAGGTTTCATGCATGAATCAGCATGTGGTTGAAAATAAAATTTCAGTATCAGTCAGACTCATTCTCTCTCACCTTAGATAACCAAATGCACATCTGATTGCACAACAAACAGGGACCAAATAAGTCACTCCATTCACATATTCCCAGGTCTACGTCTAGTGTTTTGTTTCAATGACATTACTAAATTTGTTGCAGTTTTCTCCGCTGTCCCAGTGGAGAGGATTAGGTGCAATTTCATTTTCCTCCATCTCACCTTCGCCTGTGTATCTCTCCTGGGCGATCTCAAACTGTGAATAAACAAGGCCGATCTTTCTTCATTTCGAGTAACTGGAGCATCACAAGTGGAGGCACGGTCCAAATTGATGAGCAGCACCTTGCCAGCTTTTAAGAGTATCTTTGCCTAAACAGCACACAGAGGGAGGATATTAAAATGGGCACATACAAGAGGTTGAGGAATGAGACACTGGATACTAGAGTGAAGTTAAAGGATGTTCCATAAATGAAAGAAATAAGCTGGTGACAGAATTTACCTGACAACACAAAGCATGTATTCCTGAATTGTAACCAATTCCCAAAACACTGTAATTATACAGTTAGTGTTACTAGAGTTAAGCCATGAAGTTGAAAATCAGACAAAATTACTAAGGTCACACTTTCATAGATCTTGAGGCTTACTGTATTTGAGTTCTTGGTCTTGATGGCAATGATGAGAAACATTTGATTTGATTTGTTTGTTTGTTTGTTCTGTTGAAAGAAATTAATACTTTTATTCAGCAGTTAAATTGATCAAAGTGACAGTAAAGACGTTGCTACAAAAATCTATTTCAATTAAATGCTGTTTTTTAACTTTAAGAATCCTGCAAAAAAAATGTATGACAGTTTTTACAAATATATTAAGAAGCACAACTGTTTTTAACATTGAGTCTTAAGCAAAAGTCTCCATTTGCTGTCTTGCTATTATTATTATTATTATTATCTTATCATCTTATTATTATTATCTTATGGGGAAATCAATGAAGCTTTAGATTT
Source organism: Megalobrama amblycephala (assembly GCF_018812025.1). NCBI lineage: Eukaryota > Metazoa > Chordata > Actinopteri > Cypriniformes > Xenocyprididae > Megalobrama > Megalobrama amblycephala. The sequence continues at coordinate 24,739,947 of NC_063049.1, read as the reverse complement.
CTGTTGTGCTTTAGGTCTTTTATAGAAATTTGCTCTGATTTTAATTTAATAACAAAAGCCGCATTAACTAGTATTTTGGCAGATGCTTTGGTACCCATCCGGCAACCATGAAAATTTTTGTTAGGATTTCAGCACCTATATATCATATCTTGCAGCTAGAGATTCTATTATACGCTTTCATTTTATTCTTAGAGTAAGCCATTGTCACTGAGCACCCTGATGTCTCATTCATTCATTCCCATCACATTCACACATTCTTCATCTTTTCATCCTGCTTTCTGTGTTTTTGTCCACACTTCTACCTGTGTGCCACCTCTCTCTGCCTCCTTTTGTCCTTCTCCCCTACACCATTAGAGATATCCTGCATCTTTCTGCCAGGAGTGTAATGGGGCTGACAGAAAGCCAGCTCATCTCAGAAATGTACGTCTTGGTGCCAAACATGCTGCCGTTGGCAGAGGAGAGCAGCAGCTCAGACGAGCCTTTTCAACTTTACCCAGGCTGGGATGGGGTGAAAAGAGCTGATTCTTACCCTTTGAGTTATTCACTGCGCTGACCCGTGGGTACGCACCTGCTGTCCTCATTTCCGTGAAACTATGAATAAGGGAAATTTGCCATGGCCCAGAGAAACATACACTGCCAGTGAAAAATTGGACACACTCTGCTAAACTGTCGATAAAACCTCATAATTCCACCCTGCCTCAATCTTGAAGTACCACACACATTTTGGACCATGTTCATTTGCAACGCAAGGGTAAATAAAGAACTGGTTGTTTGAAAAAATCTGCATCTCCAAAACTGCAGCTCTTGTGGGGTGTTCCTGGTCTGCAGTGGTCAGTATCTATCAAAAGTGGTCCAAGGAAGGAAGAGTGGTGAACCAGCGACAGGGTCATGGGCGGCCAAGGCTCATTGCTGCACGTGGGGAGCGAAGGCTGGCCCGTGTGGTCCGACAGAAAAGTGTCAGAATACACAGTGCATCGCAGTTTGTTGCGTATGGGGCTACATAGCCGCAGACCAGTCAGGGTGTCCATGCTGACCCCTGTCCACCACCAAAAGCGCCAACAGTGGACACGTAAGCATCAGAACTGGAACACAGAGCAATGGAGGAAGGTGGCCTGGACTGATGAATCACATTTTCTTTTACATCACATGGATGGCCGGGTGTGTGCGCGTCACTTACCTGGGGAACACATGGCACCAGGATGCACTATGGGAAGAAGGCAAGCCGGAGGCAGTGTGATGCTTTGGGCAATGTTCTGCTGGGAAACCTTGGGTCCTGCCATCCATGTGGATGTTACTTTGACACGTAGCACCTACCTAAGCGTTGTTCCAGACCATGTACACCCTTTCATGGACACGGTATTCCCTGGTGGCTGTGGCCTCTTTCAGCAGGATAATGTGCCGTGCCACAAAGCAAAAATGGTTCAGGAATGGTTTGATGAGCAACAACAACGAATTTGAGGTGTTGACTTGGCCTCTGAATTCCCCAGATCTCAATCCAGTCATTTTGGCAGCAAAACGGGGACCAGCACAATATTAGGAAGGTGGACATAATGTTATGCCTGATCGGTATATTTATAGATAGTTAAGGAAAACTCTTTCCATAATTCCCATATCTCCATTTCAGTTCTGAAATTTAAAATCTAAAACCAAACTTTTTGACTTGTCACTTTGAACACCAGCGATTTGATTTACCTGGGTCTCTGGTGAAGTTCTTTTTTTATTATTATTTTCAACAACTGCATTATGAAACTACCCAGGGTGCATAGTCACGATTGATAAATGAAAAGCATTTATCTGCACCATGTTTTTATTACTACCACCATCATCATCAAAGCATTAGGCTTATTTTTCCCGGGATCCCAAACTTGTCTATCCCAAGAAAGTGTTTTTGACAAGATCAGTCCATGGTGTCTGTGCACCCTGTGTTGCTGCTGCTCTTTCCCGAGATCTAAACGGATGCACGAAAGCAGCAGGATTCCACTGCTTCCGCCTCACGGGGGACCAGCCGTCTCATGGGATCAGGAACATCTGATGATGTTGGCGTCACTATGTCGGCACAATGGGGGAGCCCAAGGTACTGTGATTGGGTCCCACCCACACACTGCGTTCTTTCTGTACCTCCTTGAGACTCTGTAAGTAGGTTCTATTACATGAGAAATAGAAAAGAACACAGCTTCTGTCATCTTCTCTTTTCTTCTCGACTGTTGATCCCATCCCTTTGGTACGCATTTGTGCAAATGAAAAATTTGCACAGATCATTTTACAATGTGAGATGAACTTAGTCTCTCAGAACTGTGGCTGCAGCATATAGTCAGTCAGAGCCTCCATAGACATTATTAAATCTGTCATATCTGACTAATGCAATTGCTCAGGACAAAAAGATAATGACAGTTCATTCTCAGAGCCTATAGTATTCTTTTTATGTGCTCATGGCTATTAATTTACATTATGGCTGTTTCTAATGTGGAAATAGATGATCGTGCACCATGCTGTTCCGAAAAACAAAAGTTCAGCCATCATCTAAATGCTTTTTGCGAAATGAACTGGAATAATTTCTCCATTCTCAAAAACACAGACGTAGTCGGACGGATGTATTAGGGTATGATTTTTCCAGGATCTTCGCTATCAGATTTATACACACTTGAATGAGTTTCTAATGATATTTGATCTGAAGGCCTATGCTTACATGCTTGAAATGTTTTGTAGACAAATATAAATTGTGCCTACATACTATGAATTATTGTAATAAATTATTTTATTTTATTTTATTGAAAAATGTGGCACTTTTTCTTTTTTTTTTTATAAAGCAGATGGCACCCTTATAAAGTTTGAGGGTATGTCCAGAGTATGCTAAGGGAAAGCTTATATAATAAATATAAAAGAGTTTTGATTTGTTAAAATTAATCAATGCATCGTTCCTATATTTACATTAGTGTAATTTCATATTTTTGATGACTTTACTTTTTCTCTAACGTGTGGAAAGTAGTAAAAATAAAGACCAAACTGGTGTGTCTAAACTTCTGAATGATAGGGTATGATATACCCAAGGGTCTCAGAATGTTGAGAAGCTTAGATCTGACACATCAGAGGCCCAGAACTTCTAGAGATGGAACACGACTAGAAGCGTGACCTCAGGGTCACTGGGTAATGATGTGATGTTATGTATGTGGATGAAGAGCTATGGGAAAGGAGTGTTCATTTTGCTAAGGAGCCATGAATGAGAGAGCCCTTGGGTTTGACAGGTCCGGAATGTAAACAGATGGGTCTTGCAGGAGTAAGTTAGTTTGAGGAATCTGTCTCTGTCTATTTCAAGTCTCCATCATCCCTACTATTTATCCACTCCACTCACTTGCATGCAACCACACACTCATAATTGCATCCTGCCTCCATTTCTCAATGGAATCGGTCTCACAACTCCCTTCTCTGTCTTTGTTGATCTTTGTTTTTGTGTCATGCAAGTACATAGAGTACACTGAAGGAATGGAAAGGATAAGAATTTAATGCCACAGAGGATTCCAGCCACTGCTCAGTCTGATTTGCTTCATAGATTTGTGGTCCAAGTTCATGCATGGACTCAAGTGTTGGGAAGTGCTTGATGTATTGTCATTTTTGTTTTTTATACCTGACACAATTGTATTAGGATGGCTAGCAGCTACTTTTTCTAGGTTGTCATCTGTTGTGTATTAGAGGCTAATTATATAGGCTACTACTGTTCATAAGTTTGGGGTCAGTTAGTTTTTTGAAAGACATTTATACTTTTATTCAGCAAGAATGCATTGAATTGACCAAAAGTGACAGTATATTTTGTAACAATTGAAATGTGTCTTTTACTGTTTCTAATAAATGTTCTTTTGAACTTTTTATTAAAGAATCCTGAAAATATATGTATCACGGTTTCAACAACAACAACAACAAAAAAATTAAGCAGCACAATAGTTTTTAGCATTGATAAAAATAAATATTTCTTGAGCACCAAATCAATATGTTAGAATGAGTTCTGAGGGATCATGTGACACTAAAGACTGGAGTAATGGCTGTTGAAAATTCAGCATTGCCATAACAGGAATAAATTATATTTTTAAACATCAAAACTTTTGAACAGTAGTTTTACACACAGATTTATTATTAGTCTTTATTACAAAGTAAAGTATCATTATTACTATTATTGGTCAAGAATTTTGGTGTGTAACTTTTGCATAGACATGGCTTCTTTTGCATAAACTGGGCTTCTTTCATTTAGCCTCTGAAAATGTATGAGGAATTTTGGTAATAAATCAGTGCTTGTCATAGAATAAATACATGAAAAGCAATACAGGTAAACATAAACTGAGAGATTAATACGGCTGTCACAGCCTTCTTTCTGGTGCCATTTCAGAGATTTTTGTATGGCCAAGATAAGAACATTTAAGATTAACTTTTCATTGTGTGGCTCTACAATGAACCACCTTGAGAATTTCCTTGAAACAGGGTCATGCCTGATTTTTTTTCTATCGCAGTTTACCCTGACATTATACATAATGTTTTCATGTGGCTATCAAGACCTGCAGAGGCTGTGTAAAAAATGGGCAATCTTTTGAAGGTCCTGACCCATTTCAGAGCCCAAATCACCATCAGGAACCCAGTTAGATACTTTTCTCTTAATTGATTAGTTCACTTTAAAATGAAAATTACCCCATGATTTACTCACCCTCAAGCCATCCTACAGTAGGTGTATATGACTTTCTTCTTTCAGACAAATACAGTCGGAGTTATATTAATAATCACCCTGATGCTCCCAAGCTTTATAATGGCAGTGCACGGAAACCACCTGTTTGAAGCTCAAAAAAGTGCATCCATCCATCATAAACGTACTCCACACGTACTTCAAAGGCCTTCTGAAGCAAAGCAATGCGTTTGTCTAAGAAAAATATCCATATTTAACATGTTATAAAGTAAAATAACTAGCTTCCGCCAGACTTCCACCTGACTTCCACCTTCTGTATTCAACTTACGAAGAAAGTGTAACACCTCTTGCAGTTCAAAACACTTACGCTACGTCCTACATATTCAACTTACAAAACAAGCATAACAAGCATTTTTCGTAAATTGAATATGGAAGGCAGTCTGATGGAAGCTAGTTATTTTACTTTATAACGTGTTAAATATGGATATTTTTCATACACAGACGCATCGCTTCGTTTCAGAAGACCTTTATTAACCCCCTGGAGCCGTGTGGAGTACGTTTATGATGGATGGATGCACTTTTTTTCAAACTGTGGTTTCCGTGCACTGCCATTATTAAGCTTTGGAGCATCAGGGTGATTTTTAATATTACTCCGATTGTATTCGTCAGAAAGAAGAAAGTCAAATACACCTAGAATGGCTTGAGAGTGAGTAAATCATGAGGTAATTTTCATTTTAAAGTGAACTAATCCTTTAAAGAAGAGGCCAATTGACCTCAAATTATATATTAAAAAATCATTAAAAGTATTAAAGGAATAGTCCTGAAAGATTAAAAAATTTAATCTTCTGTGGAACACGAATGAAAATCAGTATGGTCCAAAACAACATTGGACCCCATTGACTTTCAGTGTGTGGCCAAAAACAGTTAAAGCATTCTTTGTATTCCACGTGATGAGGAAAGTCACACAGGTCTGGAACAAAATGAGGGTGAGTAAGTGATGACAGAATAATCACTTCTGGATGAATGATCCCTTGTAACACATGAAAGTATGACTGATCACAAATTCTCCCCATCTTTCCCATCTGTGGTCTCTCTTCCCATCCTCATAGGTCAGTAATACTTCACTCTATACACAGAATTCAGACACATTTGCACTGGAAGGTACACTGGTCAGTCTGTATCCAAAATGCAAACATCCGAGCCGCCACCCTCTGCATTGACGAGACAGAGGTCTCTGCTCCCTGTCAACAGACAATGCCGTGAGAGCGCTCTGTGTGAATGCATTCAGTAGACATTGTTACAGCTGTTTTGGACAGAGACCCCTGTGGTCAAGAGGTGACTGCCCTCCTCAGCTGTAACCAATAAAACAGGAAGTTCCCGACGTGAACAAATAGCAGCTGAAAACAAGAGCTGTTTAGATTCTGGTCTGGTTTTGTTTTGGTTAGAAATATGTTCAGTGTTCACAAATACTCTGTGGTGATTATGAAACAGCATCCGGCTCAACAGATGGAAATTCATGAGCACAATGGTGGCTGCTGCTCTCATTTATTCTAATGATCTGACAGAGGCTCGCAGGATCACGGCGGCAGCTCTGCGGCGTGCTACATATTTCATATTTCGGCTCTCGTGGGATGACTGGGGCCTTAGGAAAAGGATGCTCCAGACTGGAGATCAAAATGAAGAAAAGCAATGCTAAGCGTCTTCTTTTTGATATGATCACTCAGCGGTCGCCCTAGGTGCAAATTTCAACTCTCTGACCTCAGAGTTTGATGAATGTGGGCTGATTTCATCCTACCCACTCATGATTAATTTCCCTCTGCAATTTGCCCAGATTTAATTATTTATGCAGTCTTTGTCACTGGTGGGCTAATTTGTGACATATAGACACTGGAAGGAGACTACAGCAATGAAACCCAGTGGGAAATGCCTTTTTAAAGAAAAAAAAGAAAAAAGATTTCACTTGACTTACAGCAGGCGTTTGTACCCATTGTTAATCTTGATACAAAATGACTGACAAAAATGTTCGTTAACAAAAGATTTTTTAAATTGGTCTGTGATAACAAAGATGAGGCGAAATGCCGCACTGTAAACCCTAATGCTCAAAATACTTAATTGGTTTGAGTTGGACAAACTTAAATTGAACAAATTAGTTCAGTTAAATTAACTGTTATGAGTATTTACAACTTTCTTTTTCTCTTGAGTTCACAGCACTGACATATTTCAAGTAAACAGAACTGTTTCATTGTTTTGAGTTGTATGTACTCATTTATTTTAATTTAGATGAACTTAAGTTTAACTGATACTGGGCTGGGATTTATGTTTCCTAGCATGCTTTTCCCACTCGAAAGGGAGAGTAAAGGCTAAAATGAAGTGTTACATAATGTTTTTTTGTGCAAGATTAATGGTAAAGGAGATTTAGTAGTGATTAATGTTTTGTTTTGCTAATTTAGAAGAGTTTCTGTTAATGTGGGTTTTTGGAGAGTTTCCATCATGGTGACAATTGGTGCATGCTGCTTGGTTTGAGGGTAAGTTACATGTTTAAAGTTGCTGTACTCATTCAGTAAGTGTTATACCATGCTATTGTTAACATGTTAGCAAATTAGCAGGTTGGCAAGTTGGCATTATCTGAATTTTCTGGTTTACAGTGAAGCAAATAACTCATTTGCAAGAACTCAAAATGAAAAAAAGATAACTAAATATTTTATATTAATTGCTATCAAAGTGTATGAGTTAGCAAACTCAGTACTTCAAGTTAGGAGCAATTATCATTCATTAGTACTACAAACTCAAAACTTGACAGTTCTGCTTACTTAAAATCGGGAACATCAGAACTCAAAAAAATTGATGTAACTAATTATCTAAAAAAAAAAGCAGAAGTAGAAAAGTACATTCTTATTAAATTAAGAGTATTGTTTTTACATTATTATTACGTTATATTAATAATTATTTTTTTATTACATTTTAAGGATATTTTGTCAAATACTATAAAAAAAACAAAAAAATATTGTAAAAATTAACACTTTGTGTCTGTAAAATAGTTTTCTTATTGAGAACTTTTCGTTTGGTTTTCCAGTAAAAAGATGCATTTGAAACCAGATGAAAAAAAGCAAAATTGTGAGAAGTTTTTATCAGAAAATATAATGAATATATTTTCCCCCTTTTAAAAAAAAAAAAAAAAAATCTAATCAAATATATTCAGATTTATGCTTAAAAGGGCACTCAAACCTGTATCAAAGAAGCTCTGTGGTGCGGTAGTGCCTCAGTTGGTCACGTCATTTCTCTTTTTGTTGGGCGTTTCGTAACTCGCTGAGGCATTTGGGTTCACTCAAAATGGCCTTCTTAAATGAAAGCCATCACTCACATCCACATATACGCCTTTACTGTGCATGCGATGATGCTTTTATCCCGGTGTTGTAGTGCAACCACATTGTTAGAGTTATGCATTAGACACTGACCTGTTGTTTCATTTCTCATCCTGTTTTTCTAACCTAAAGTAAATGTGTTCAGACGGCACAGCTGTGAACCTTCAAAGGGCTCCTTATTTGCATGTCCTGGGCACACACACTCCTCTAGAAAAAACTCATGCACTACCCTTATTCAGGCCTACAGAGTGGGGTGTTCACCCCCATGCTACACTGGCTCTGTTTTTCTGATGGTGAATATGGTGTTGGGAGAAAAGGGTGTGCTGGAATGTGAAGTGAGAGAGAGAGACGGCTGTGGTACATCCAATGCCGTGAGGGTAGGAGGAGATGGTAGAGTGCGGATATGCGCCCTCTTGTGTAAGGTTCAGCGTTCTTAGACAATGAGACGAAGGTATTGAGAGTCATGTCACATCTTTGAGGGCGGTGGTAAATGTGGATGGGGCTGCTTGAATAGGGCACTCTGTTAAAGGACAAAACAGGGCGGTGCCTCGGATTGCCTATTGAAGCACACAGACCTTGAAGATCCGCCAATGAGACGGATGGCCTCGCACCTCCAGCCAGCAAGATGGGGGCGGAGCCATCACACTTTAATCAGGGGCCTCCTAATGAGTATGCAAATGACATTTTCCTCCCAAACCAATGAAGTTTTGGAGGGAAGGGAATGTGCATGCAAACTCAAGTCCTGCACTGCAAGTATTAATATTCAGTATTTTTGTTTTCTGGTAAAATATGTAAACATCTTTAGTTTTTTTTTTTTTTTTTACCTCAGAACCAAAATTGTGAATAATAAGACTTAATTTGCCATTGATGCCAGTTTAAAGAGATTTCTTGAAGACAAGTTTTCAAATAAACTTCTCAAGTAAATGTATCTTAATTTTTATCCTAAATTTTTAAGATGAAAATACAATAATTACTTTTTTTGCTGATTGAAATGTTTTAAAAAATTAACATTTTGTACATTTATGTTATGACATACAAAAGCAACTTTCAGGCTTTGTTTTAATGGTTAATTTGTCCCTTTTTTACATTTAGCAGTTGCATAAGAAGGTGCTTTAGCCAAACTATTGTAGGAAAACGGATGGCAAGTATTACATTCAAAAAAGGGGGAAAAAACATGAAATCAAAAATTATATCAAAAAGTGTTAGCAGTGTTCAGGGGCCTGTAATATAAAAGCCAGGAAAGTTTGTGTTCAGTTTGAGCCTTTTGCTTTAAAATGTGCTTCAACTTGTTCATAATGATCCCTTGTGCTGTGTAAATTATTCATATTATTCATATTATATAATTCATTAACAAAAAAATCTTCTGTTTTTATTATACATGCAGTTTTAATGACCTTGTATGATTAAGTGAGATGTATTTGAGGAATATTTTTTAAATAATTTCTCACCATATTATGGAAAGATTAATTTTAAATCGACTAAAGGAAAATGTGTCTTCATAATGATAAGTAACAAGTGCTTGAAGTAAAGGTGGCCTGAGGACAGGTGCTGTGTCTTATGATATGTTCTTCATTTATAACACTTGTAATGTGCCACAGAGACAATAGCCTTATCAACGGAAGCACACAGCCTGCAAACTTGGTAATTCTCCACCATCCTGCCCTATCCTGTACTTGTATTAGCATTTCTGCAATACTTAAAGTGAATGGAATGCATTTTCTAGCCTAGCGTTGTTTCTGTGCCTCACTAATTTATGTATAAATAAATCCTAACTATTTTATCCCTCCATGAAAAATTCATGATAGTATTTCATGAGGATGCCAGGGGCAGGGCACTTGGTGCTGCCACCGTTATTAGAACAGATGAAGTTTGAGTAATTATGCCACAAATAGTAGAGCCGAGTGCGAATTCTGAGCTAGTGCACATACACAGTGCGGTGGCCTCATTAGACCAGTGATATCCAATTGCAGAGCCACATTAGACTGCACTGTCTAAGCACACATACCTCACTGTGATTTTCTCTTTGACAGCTTTGTAGGCGAAACGGATGCTCATCTGTGATTTCAACATCTTTTATACCCTTTAGGGAGTTTTACAGCTATTCCAAATGAAAAAAGTGCATTTTGGACTACTTTATAGTGCATTGTTTGTTATTCAAGCATCATAGAGATGTAAAACTGTCATTTATCTTTCTTAGCATATGCCTCTATTTTACTCAGACTGCTCCAGTTTGAGAGGAAGCTACTTTGTGATTTTTATTTTTATTTTTTTTTTTTAGTTTAAAAGTGAATAACTGTAGCCTATTTATTTATTTATTTATTCATTTATTTTAAGGTTGAAATGAACCAAATAAAATGTTGTTAATAATAATATCACATATAACAATTATTTTTTATTTCATTTATTTATTGTTTTTTAAATAAAATCCAGTATAAGAAAAATACCACATTTCCGGTTGGTGTTGATGACAGGGTACTTGAGCCGTACTGATGCGGTTATGGGGGATATAAGACAAAAAAGGTTGGAAATCTCTGGCTTAATGAACAAACAATTACGTCATTACCTCTGCATGCTTTTAATCTATATATTACCTCATCTTCTTTGGCATAACGCTTGTCAAAGGTAATTTATCATTCAAAAGTTTGAACCTCCCACCAGTGAAAAGCTCTCCGAACACCATCCGCCACTGCCTGGTGGATACTGGCCCCCCCAACGGTGGCAAGGTTTCCAGTTTCACATTCAAGCCTTCGCCAAACATGGCATACAGTGTGCTTTTCACAGCCTGCCTCTTCAGAACGGTCTTTGGGAATAGCAGTGGAGGGCTGGCATTGTTCCAGTGTGGTGTGAAGAGAGGGACTGCCGTGGCTAAGGTCAGGGTTAAGCTGACGGATTCTTCCAGAAAACAGGGGCTCACAGACAAGATGTTAATGACCTGAACGATGACTCACCGCTTAGGCATCCATCACAAACATGCCTCAGTCCTGAAACACACATGAATGCAAACACAAACGAAAGAGCACCAGATCTGTTCGGCATTGTGTCGTACCTGAGAGATTTGGTGTTGTTAACTTCTTTGACCGGCAAGGAGGTAGCTAAATGTATATATCTAACCATTGACAATTCAGGAATTTTCTCAGTATTAAATGGTTAGTTTACCCAAATGTGGAAATTCTAACACTATTTACTCACCCTCATGTACTGCAGTTTTTAAGCCCTTATGACTTTCTTTGGATTTGGAGGAAAAAACTGATTTTTTTTTTTCTATATTTTGTAAGTCAATGGAAATGGTTGGATGCTGCTGGCATCCTAAAATGACAAACTAAATCTTTGCCTCTGCCATAGTTCTCAAATCTCATTCACATACTGTATACTCAGATATGGTGCATCAAGAAATGTCATTAATTAATACACTATTAATACACTAAACCAATTACCATCAGCTTTATCTGCTTTTCTACAGAAGTCACTTACAGTTTCGTTGACAAAATCGCTCCTCTTTATAAAGTAAAGATCACGTCCAACATATGATATGATTTTCTGTTTATACCTTTCTTGTAATAGTGTCTAAACCAGTACATTAAAGGGTTAGTTCACCCAAAAATGAAAATAATGTCATTAATTACTCACCCTCATGCCGTTCCACACCCGTAAGAAACACAAATTAAGATATTTTTGTTGAAATCCGATGGCTCAGTGAGGCCTCCATAGGGAGCAATGACACTTCCTCTCTCAAGATCCATAAAGGGACTAAAAACATATTTAAATTTGTTCATGTGAGTACAGTGGTTCAATATTAATATTATAAAGCGAGAATATTTTTGGTGCACCAAAAAAACAAAATAACGACTTATTTAGTGATGGCCAATTTCAAAAGACTTCTTCAGGAAGCATCGGAGCACAGTGAATCAGTGTATCGAATCATGATTCAGATCGCGTGTCAATCCGCCTGACTGCTGGAATCACGTGACTTTGCCGCTCCGAACCGCTGATTCGACACGCTGATTCATCTGTGCTCCGAAGCTTCCTGAAGCAGTGTTTTGAAATCGGCCATCACTATATAAGTCGTTATTTTGTTTTTTTTGGCGCTCCCAAAAATTTTTTGTCTCTTTATAATATTAATATTGAACCAATGTACTCACATGAACTGATTTAAATATGTTTTTAGTACCTTTATAGATCTTGAGAGAGGAAATGTCATTGCTCCCTATGCAGGCCTCACGGAGCCATCGGATTTCAACAAAAATATCTTAATTTGCGTTCTGAAGATTAACGAAGGTCTTACGGGTGTGGAACGGCATGAGGGTGAGTAATAAATGACAGAATTTTCATTTTTGGGTGAACTAACCCTTTAAAGTCCCTGTAAAGTCAATTCTGAGAATTCTTTCTAAACACTTTCTAAATGTTACAAATGTATTGCTGAAACACATTACATAGACTGTGAATTGTGTAATGCTTAAATGTAAAGTTAGAGCGTTAAACAGTTTTTCACCAAGTCTCTGTTCAGGATTAAAACGGGGGTCTGATGACGCACTTGGTCCCCCGAGCATAGCCCCGCCCCTAACACTATATAACTGTCGATGACGCACCGAGCGTGGCGCCACCCCTAATGCTACAGCGGCTCACTCACTCAATCTCGAGTGTCATTACAGTTATACAGCCCTTTGCACATTTAGCTACTAATGCCTTCGTTACGCAAATGCATATACATAGTGGTTATATACAATACAGCTCGGTCTCCTTATTTAAATTTCCTAAAACGATTATATGAAGGATTCTAAAGTGATCGTTCAATCGATGATATGATATGGAGCCGGACAGAGTCTCTCCCGTCTCGCGGCACCGTCATCTGTCGACTCGACAACAGTCGGCAGTACGTGCCCGCCAATGAGTGTATGTTGCCGTGTGTGCTTATGTTATAAAAAGTAGGTAGTCCACAATAACTCTACTAAAATGTGCAACCCTCTAACGTGATACTTTTTATATGCATCATCAGTACATTTGACTCATTAGACAAGTCAGTTGATGAGACTGCAGCTCTCGCGAGTGGGTGTGGTTTCAGCGCCGACAGCGGACACGCCCCCAGCGTTTGAGAGCAGAGAGCGCTGCCTATTTTTTCGAGACTTTGATGACTTATTTCATTTACTTTCAGATTTTTTTAATCATTCAAATTTGGCTGGGTGGTTAATAACACATTTTTCTGCGGTGTGACAAACTCAGAACACATACTTTAAAATGACTTTACAGGGACTTTAAGGACTTTCTCCATCTCGTCCATTCTCCTTTTCACTTCCTGCCCTCCATCTGAATTCCGCACGTCATCAGAAACATGTGATTGTTACAATCAAGCTATTATGATTCAGTCCTATCAGTCAGGGTTCACTTGAGCCACAGCATTTATCTGCTTTTCTGCATTGAAGGGTTTCTCATAGTTAGTGTTTCCTGCTAACCCTCTCATACCCTTAGTGAGCCATTCAAACAAATGGACTATATTTAGAGTTTCAGTCAAGATCTGAAACCCATGGGATCTAAAGCGGAGAGATGAAGGTGGTGGCTTTGTGCTTATAACCAAGTAATTTGTAATAGTATGTGTTTGTTATTGTGCACATGCCCACCGTAAGACAGCAGGATTGCAGTTTTTAAGTGCTGTCTCTATTATTGTTGGCTGGACATGCAGCTCCAAGGGGGCATAATTGGGCAGAGGAAAATGGAGTGGCTTGTGCTGGTGAAAAAAAGGGAGAAGACGACGAGGTCTCTGTGCTTGAATGAGAGTAGGCATGGTATTTACATGCAAATTGCATCTGGTCTTCCAACTGTCTAGTTACCTCACCCTTTTAAGCCGCTGGCCCACTTATCATTCTGTTTACACAATAAACACCACAATAAGGTTAATGTCTTTTGATGCATCTGGCTAAATGCAATATTATCATCAACAGTTGCGTAACCTGGCTCCTGCTTTATTGCAAACAGCTGCTGGGCAACTGCGAATCACAGCAAGTCACTTTTTTGGGGTTTATTTTGGTTTCCTAGGCAACGGAATGGGGCCCAGACGAAGACACCAGGAGGTCCTGTCAAAGCAAAGGGAAGACGGAGGTAACTTTAAACCCCCAGGTTCTCTGTTGAATAGGCACATTTCTTACAAAATGCTGACAGCCCATTGGCCAGAGAGGTCGGGTATTGTTGAGGTTTGTGGGAGGGCAATATGTTCAGCTTACTTATTCAGTATTTTTAAGCCCAAAGGTCAGTATTTTCTTTTTTTGAGCTTATCGTTCGCTGAATGGGAAAGGCAAAGTGAAAAATCCGCTGGCAGATTAAAACGTTGCAGGAAAAAGTGTTTTTGCAATTATTAAAGCATTGCAAGAAAAAGCTGAGCTCTTTTGAATGACTGTAAAGAACCGGTTCTCACCATCAACACTGAAACTAGTTTATTTCAAGAGTTTGAGCATGCTGAATGAAAATGGCCTAGCCTTTTTGGAATATGGAGTTTGCCGTAATTCTGTAATTTCCCAGAATGATACACATCTTCTGCAAAGTCTGATCTGCTACTCACATATTCAGTAAGGGATAAACTGCAAAAACCAACATGGTGGGAGTTCTCATCTCAAACAGACAGCAGAAACCACAGTCCCTCAGCTGTTAATTTAAGCTACGTGGCTTTATGCCTCAGTGACGTTAGGGTGCTTATCACTTCCCATCCTGTTTGAAATGCTGTCACTTTTACAGTCAACTGCACAAGAAGGTTGATGCTGTGACTCGCTGATCCAGTGTTAGATGGGATTATTTATGGATTGTAGTACAAATGAAAGCTGAAGTAATCACATTCCTTGGTGAAGCATAAGTGCTCTCACCGGAAATAATGGGTATGTTCGGAATAGCATATTAGCATCCTTTGTCATAACATTATAAATAAATGATAATTTCTATAATAATACTGAAGCAGTCCTATAGGATTGAGCAAGAATCCTGCAAAAAATTCCCTCTTTGTGAACTGCATTTTTCAGTTTACATTACAAGTTTGGCGTCAATAAGATAGGAAGATTAAAGGGTTAGTTCACCCAAAAATGAAAATGATCCTATAATTTACTCGCCCTCAAGCCATACTAGGTGTATATGACTTTCTTCTTTCAACCAAACACAGAGTTATATTAAAGGGTTAGTTCACCCCAGAATGAAAATTCTGTCATTAATTACTCACCCTCTTTTTGTTCCACACTCATAAGACTCATAAGTCAGATTTCCTTCCATAGACTGCCTTTGCAATCACTTTGACGCTTCAAAAACGTCATAAAGAGATCTGAAATCTAATTCACTTGAATCGAGTGGTTTAGTCCATATTTTCTGAAGATAATCGATCGCTAGTTATGATAAAAAGATTTAATTTAGGCTTTTACTCGCATGTAAACATTGATCAGCGAACATAAGCAGAAGCTCAACCAAACCTGAATAACGCACAAGAACAAACCTCTTCCGGAAGCTTAACCATGTTGCGTAACAAATGAGGTTCATTCTCGTGTGTTACGCAGCACTTTTGAGCTTCCGTAAGAGGTTTTTTCTTGTGCGTTATTCAAGCTAGGTTGAGCTTTTGCTTATGTTTGCCCATCAAGACCCTAGATTTTGAAGCCCAAAAAAGCAAATCCATCCATCATAAAAGTAATCCATATGGCTCCAGGGGATTAATAAAGGCCGTCTGAAGCGAAGTGGCACATTTTTGTAAGAAAAATATCCATATTTATAACTTAATAAACTATAATCACTGGCGTCCGGTAACGGCCGTTCGCGAGTCTAGTTCCAGCGGAAGAGTGACCACTTACTCTATTCCTAAATCCTATGTCATACGTTGGGTCAGAGGTCACTTTTCTGCCAGAACTCGACTTGCATATGGCTGTTACAATATTTTCAATTGAGTATTTTCTTACAAAAATGCTCTTTTGGGCTTTAAAATCTAGGATACCATTCATTCCCATTATAAAGCTTGGAAGAGCCAGGATATTTTTTAATATAAATCCAGTTGTGTTTGGCTGAAAGAAGAAAGTCATATACGCCTAGGATGGCTTGAGGGTGAGTAAATTATGAGTTATTTTTGGGTGAACTAACCCTTTAAGTTTTTATTCAGAAAGGACACATTAAATTGATCAAAAGTGGCAGTAAAGACACTTACATTGTTACAAAAATTACAGATGTTTTTCTTTTTTCATATTGCTATTTTCATACATTTTTAATTACATATTTTAGTAATTTGAATATGCCACTGCTATTATAATACTGTCAAATGTATTGTCCCCCTGCAGGTGGAGTGTCAAAACTACATCCGTGTGTTGCTTGTCAACAAGACAGAGGTGATCACCTGCGGTACCAATGCCTTCCAGCCCCTTTGTATCACCAGAGAGGTAAGCATCAATCAGTTAAATGATGAGCGGTCTCAACTGGAACTTTTATTGAAGTGTGTGTTATCCGTGCCATATCCTTCTCTCAGGCAGGGAACATGAGCAGAGTGTTGGAGAGGGTGAATGGAGTGGCCCGTTGCCCCTACGACCCCCGTCATAATTCGACGGCTGTGGTGACCGAAAGCGGAGAGCTGTACGCCGCCACGGTCATTGATTTCTCCGGCCGGGACCCTGTCATCTACCGCAGCCTAGGAGGAATGCCGCCTCTGCGGACCGCTCAGTACAACTCCAAATGGCTTAATGGTACATTAATCTCATCATCTCATGTCTGATAGTCTCATATTCCAGGGATCGTCTGGAAAGTTTCAACATTTCTGTTGCTGCCCTTCTATTTTTTCTGTCCTACTTATATGCAGCCAAATTGCTAAATGGTGTTCTTTATAAGAAAAATGATGATACTTTATTCAGTTGGTAAGAGCACTCCACATACGAACAAGTTGTTTCCCCTAGACAACAACGAGATTAAATGGAAATCAAACCATGCTTTTTTGCTGAAGTCTCCTGAAACTAAAATTTGCTATGTCTCTTAAAAAATCTCACATGCATCTCCTCTTTTTAGTATAGATATCAACATTTTCCCAAAGTGCTCACATTTGTCAAGAGAACAAAGTCTGTGATCAAACAAGCAGAAATGAAATTTCAATTTGATTTCAATCAAACATGTTATTTTAGTATCGATATAATAATGATTTTATTTTATATTTTCTGTTTTCACTTTAATCTTAAAGTTTTAGTAATTTTGTTGTGTTTTTGTCATTATTATTATTATTAATAATAATATTATTGAATGTTTAGATAGTATTTTTTATTTATTATTATTATTATTTTTTTTTTTGGTGCTTCACCTTAAACTAAATGAAAATGGGGAATGTAATCTTGGCAACAAGCTGAAAAAAAAAATAGGTTTGAGTAATCAGTAAACATTTATTTTATTTCAAGCAATGAAAATGTTTTAGTTTTGGTTAACGATAATAACCCTGGTCAATGTTTGATGTGTATATGACAAGTTTCTATACCATATCTAGCCTTTTGTTAGGTATGGAGTTGTAGATTGTCTTTCAACAAAAAGCGAGAAAAGCAAAGCTACACTCTCACAGTTGCATTCTTCGTATCTAAGGCAGATTTTTAGAGCAGCCCAAGCCTGTCAGGGTAGGAACCAGTCAAATATGGAGACGAACGAAACTCAGCATACTTCCTGCAAAAAGTCAAAAGGTGTCAATAATCTCCCAGCTGCTGACACTGTGCCTTTTCCGACAGAAAATTCATCTAACACCAGTCAAAAAAGAATAAGCAGAAAATTGTGATGCCAGAGCTGTAAGTCATACAGTGAGGCTCCACCAAGGATGTGTCAGAGAGTAGTTGAGGTGAAAGTAGAAGGACATAGACAAGAGAGTTAGAGGTGGTGGTGCAGGTGTAGAATTGGGTGGAATGGAGTAAGGTTCAGGTATCCAGCAGTGTAATTATTCCTCATGGCCGAGAGAGGGTGAAATTGCAGCTGCAACGCTTCACGTCACCTAGTCGGCCTGCAGTTCCACTGTAGGTTCACACTTCAGGAGAGAGAAAGACAAAAAGTGAGATTATTGAAGTATGCACATTTAGTACCTGCAGTCTAAGGACACATATATTGACCATATTTGAATAAAAGCAACACAAGAAAGCTTGAAATCAGGGTGAATTGCTATTTTACTTCTTTAAAGGTGCCCTCGAATGAAAAATTGAATTTATCTTGGCATTGTTAAATAACAAGTGTTCAGTACATGGAAATGACATACAGTGAGTCCCAAACTCCATTGTTTCCTCCTTTTTATATAAATCTCATTTGTTTAAAAGACCTCCGAAGAACAGGCGAATCTCAACATAAGACCGACTGTTACGTAACAGTCGGGATCATTAATATGTACGCCCCCAATATTTGCATATGCCAGCCCATGTTTCCAACATTATAAAAGGCATTACACAAGGGCAGCCAGTATTAACGTCTGGATCTGCACAACCAAATCATCAGACTAGGTAAGCAAGCAAGAACAATAGCGAAAAATGGCAGATGGAGCAATAATAACTGACATGATCCATGATAACATGATATTTTTTAGTGATATTTGTAAACTGTCTTTCTAAATGTTTCGTTAGCATGTTGCTAATGTACTGTTAAATGTGGTTAAAGTTACCATCGGTTATTACTGTATTCACGGAGACAAGAGAGCCGTCGCTATTTTCATTTTTAAACACTTGCAGTCTGTATAATGCATAAACACAACTTCATTCTTTATAAATCTCTCCAACAGTGTAGCATTAGCCGTTAGCCACGGAGCACTATCAAACTCATTCAGAATCAGAAGTAAACAATATAACAGTATACAATACTCACATAATCTGACGCATGCATACCGCATGCATGACGAACACTTTGTAAAGATCCATTTTGAGGGTTATATTAGCTGTGTAAACTTTGTTAAGGCACTATTCAAGGCAAGCGCGAGCTCTGTGGGCGTGGACCACAGGATTTAAAGGGGCCGCAGCATAAAATCTGCGCGTTTATAATGATGCCCCAAAATAGGCAGTTAAAAAAATTAATAAAAAAAAATCTATGGGGTATTTTGATCTGAAACTTCACAGACACATTCAGGGGACACCTTAGACTTATATTACATCTTTTAAAAACATAATCTAGGGCACCTTTAACGTCGCATAATTCAAAATGAAACAGGAAATATACAACTTACATGAGTTGTGAGTTTGCGCTTTTTGTGGCTGTTGTAGCTAAAGTAGCTATTTGGCTAATAGGTTAACAATATTATCAAGCTGTTCATTAATAGTTTGCACAACTCTCTCTTCAAATATAACTTTTTCCAGCACAGCCAAAGTAAAACTGCTAACCTTTCAATCGTGTGTTAGCTGGATGCAGACTCAGTGGAGATGAAGTGTGAATTAAAAACTTGTTTCTCAGCTGGGGTTCTGTGAAGAACAGCATGAACCTCAAGGGTCCACAATCGAATCCATCCGCCCTGTTATTTTACCAGTTGTGCCAGGTGCTGCTGACTAAATGTTTTTTTGTTTTTTTAACACTGGGCCTGTGTGAGGTCGGACCTTAAGTGAGATGTGATATTGTTTTAGCACAGCATTGATTCAATGAGAAATATCATCATCGCCAACAGCGGGGCTATTAGAACATGCCTCTCTCCTCTGGAGCTTATTGGGACTCATAATTCAGTTCCCAGCTTAGTGTTTTCTCCTGACTGCGGCCCACAGATAAACACACACACATACAGGGACCCCTGATGGAGTGGCGGTGTGGAAATGAGGCAGTATTTACGTTCAGCATGGCAGAAAGAAAATACCGTTTGTCAAGTTCAGTCCCACAGAAATCAGCACACTCACACCCTGCCCATTCCAGCTTAGCAAAATGACTTGATTAGTTTGTGCAGTCACTGAGAAGTATTTGTTGTAGTTCCTAAATGCATCAGTATTGGTATTCACTGTGTCTCTCTGATCTGTGAGGAAGTGTAGTTATGATTGAAACTTACAGTATCATCAATCCTCCGTAAATACATTTAGACAGAGAATTGAATCATTTTTTTAAAGTTCACCTCTTTCAATATGTACAATGGTACAATTAGCCAATGAATTGCCAATGACACGGAACTTGTGTACCATGTAATATGATACATATTCATATACTAGTGTATTTGGATGGTACCAGGTACTTCAAATACATGTCCAAAAAAGCATGAGACTATTGTGGTACATGTCCAAAAAGATGTGGCATTACCCTGATACCATATCCAAAATACCATATTGCCATATTACTTTTTGTTAGTGAAAAGTCATCATTTATTCACTCAAAATACTGGGATGGCATCAGGTGTTAATACCATGTTATACTACGGGGCTGTTAAATGCTTTAATTTGATTGGTTGACGAACGTTCTAAGGTGTGCTATTATTTTTTTTGCAGGGAAACGCACGCTAAAGTAGTTCTAGGCAGGTCTTGACCGCATTACATTTTTATATCACTTTGCCAAATGATTTGAGTTGTTTTAAAAGTCCATGCAGCCTACATCAATGACAAAAAATGGCATTCTCTTTCTTCCACTCTCTCTCCTACTCAAACACACACACACACACACACACACACACACACATACAGTATGGACACACACTTGCACAAAAAAAGTGTTGTCAGCACTGCTCTGATGATTTTAACAGTAAAATAGTTTAGCAACTTCAAAGCTACATGACATGTATCGCAAGTGAGGTAATAATGGTGCTGTTCTTGGAGTAGATAAACTTACAGTTTCGCTACTAGTAGACGCTGTTGCTGAACACTGTTGAGAGACGCACAGACTCAGGTAATCTTTCTAATAACTGCATTAATAACTGCATTAGTCTGCTATCAGTGGCTCAGACCTCTGGTACTAGCTCTAAAATGACATTTTGGAATTAGCAATGTAGGCTTTGGATGAGATGCGTAAGAATTAGTCCTACACACAAAAGCATGAGGTCTTGAAGTGTGGTAACTGTAGTATAAGCAGAATAACTGACTCTGGTCAGTTAAATTATTGTACGTTCTGTTGAAAAATTCCTTCTAAAAGGAATGATATGAATCTGAAATAAAAGTATAATTTTTTTTTTTTTTCAGTGAAGAAGAAATAATTTCTGCTTGGTTTCCACACAAAACTTTTGTATGAATGCATTGAATATTGCGGTCATGTGGGTTACATTTAATGGTGCTTTTTTGTGATTTTTGGACCAGCACATGGTACGATGCACAAAGGTCCAGTCCAGTTTCGACCATATAATTCTGTCGCAGTCAGTTTGTTACGGAAGCCCTGAACCGCATGGTGAAAAAAAAAAAAAAACAACTTGGTAGGGAGGAAAAAAAAAATCGAAAAGTTATCTCGTTATTTCAACATAATAAGTCGTTATAACGACATAATATCTCGTTATTTCAAGATATTAAGTCGTTATAACGACATAATATCTCGTTATTTCAACATTATAAGTCGTTATAACGACATAATATCTCGTTATTTCAAGATATTAAGTCGTTATAACGACATAATATCTCGTTATTTCAACATAATAAGTCGTTATAACGACATAATATCTCGTTATTTCAACATAAGTCGTTATAACGACATAATAAGTCGTTATAACAACATAATAACTCTTTATTATCTATCAAGTATGATAAAGGACGTTCCCGTGATAACGTCCCCAGTGGCGCAATGCTAAAATATTGGACCGCCAGTCTAGCTTTTACTGCGATCGCCGCGGTTCGAATCCGCCTTTTGCCGAGTTCGTTCTTCTCTAGTTTCACTTCACATATCAAAAAAGGCATTTATTTTCAATAGAAATTAAAGCAATGTTATAAAAGTGCAAATAACCTGCCTAACGAGTGTTTAATAAAATTCAAAGTATTTATTGGGCAGGATTAGCAGCATGTTCGATATTACCCACTAGAGGGCAGAATAAGACAGGGAATCAATTAAACAGCGCAATAGTTATGTTGAACTACTGTTACAATTTGGTGCTCCAAAATCCCAGAGGTTTATCATGGGAATTTGCGTACATCCCAGGCTAACCTTTATTGAGGTTAAATTTATTAGACCATAAATTTATTAGACATCCTATTTATACTAAATGACAATAGCAGCATTTTCACGATATGCTATTTATACTAGGAGAAAATAGCGATATATTCTATTGACACCATGTAAAAGTAGCCTATCAGTTCTTTGCAAGAAGTGTAAATAGTATTTAGATGCTGTAGGCTGGTATTGGCAGATACTATTTGTACCTCAGTATTTTTGTACAGGATGCAATAATATCATATAGAGTGATTATATTTATTAAAATTATTAAATGGATGCTGCATTATTGGGAGAATAAAACCCCTCCACTTTCCACCAACCCTACTCAATGAACACTTTTAATATTATTAAACACTTGTTCACATTTTATTTCCACTTTTTGAACATTATTTTCATTTTATTGAAAATGTATATGATGAGAAAATAGGAGTGAGCTCTTTTATTGGGTGAGCTCTGCAAAATGCTGATTCGACCCTGCAGCGATCGCTGTAAAAGCCAAAATCTGAAACCCTTCATGCTATTGTTACGCCACTGAATACATCGAATTACAACTGTCCCTTTTTAAACTTCAGTGGCCCAACCAGACATTGGAGCTATACTGTAAAGAGTGTTTGTCAACAAGGGACGCTATTTGCACTTACTGTAAATAGACACTCCGTGTCCTATTATTTCAATATATTAGCACCTATTTTGATTTTTATATCTTTAGAAAATATTACAAAGCAGTTTGTTTGCAAGCCCAGAATAATAATAAAAAAAAAACGTAAAAAACGTTTTTGGCCCCTGGACTAGTGCATCTCTATGTTTTATTATAGTTCAAATCAGATTGGACACCGGGCTGTAAGTTTGACACCCCTGACATTTGCACTGTAAATTGTTTTATTTACTATGGTCTAATAAATTTAACCTCAATAAAGGTTAGCCTGGGATGAACGCAAATTCTCATGATAAACCTCTGGGATTTTGGAGCACCAACTTGTAACAGTAGTTCAACATAACTATTGCGTTCTTTAATTGATTCCCTGTCTTATTCTGCCCTCTAGTGGGTAATATCGAACATGCTGCTAACCCTGCCCAATAAATACTTTGAATGTTATTAAACACTCGTTATACAGGTTACTTGCACTTTTATAACATAGTTTTAATTTTTATTGAAAATAAATGCCTTTTTTGATATGTAATGTGAAACTAGAGAAGAACGAACTCGGCAAAAGGCGAATTCGAAACCGCGGCGATCGCAGTAAAAGCTATACTGGCGGTTCAATACTTTAGCGTTGCGCCACTGGGGACGTTGATAAGTGTACGTCCTTTATCATACTTGATAGATAATGAAGAGTTATTATGTTGAAATAACGACTTATTATGTTGAAATAACGAGATATTATGTCGTTATAACGACTTATTATGTTGAAATAACGAGATATTATGTCGTTATAACGACTTAATATCTTGAAATAACGAGATATTATGTCGTTATAACGACTTATTATGTTGAAATAACGAGATATTATGTCGTTATAACGACTTATTATGTTGAAATAACGAGATATTATGTCGTTATAACGAGATATTATGTTGAAATAACGAGATATTATGTCGTTATAACGACTTAATATCTTGAAATAACGAGATATTATGTCGTTATAACGACTTATTATGTTGAAATAACGAGATATTATGTCGTTATAACGACTTATTATGTTGAAATAACGAGATATTATGTCGTTATAACGACTTAATATCTTGAAATAACGAGATAACTTTTCGATTTTTTTTTTCCTCCCTACCAAGTTTTTTTTTTTTTTTTTTTTTCACCATGCGGTTCAGGGCTTCCGTAGTTTGTGCAGATAGAGCAGTATTGTGTTTTTTTTTTTTTTTTTTTTTTTTTTATCCACGTTGAAATTTCTCTGGGCTGTTTCTGGATCAGTGTCCACTGAGATTTGGTATTTATTGTGTTTAAAATTGAATCAAAAACAGTTATGGCTATTGATGCCTCTCCTGGGCTTCACGGCATAGTAATTTCATTTTCGTAAACTGCTGCGATGGCCCCAGCAGTTATTATAGTCATGCTTATTTACAGGTGAATATACGGCATGCATTACTGGATGGGCTGGGGAATAAACAGGCCTTAGGGGTAAGACATTATTCAGAGTATGCAATATTAACTCTGACTAATGCAATCCAGACCAGTGCCACCTGGACCGACGGGACAGCTTTGTGCATTCAGAAGCATTTTTGCACGCAGTTTTCTGCGGATATTCTAAGCGTATATTCAGAAAGAGTGGAACTAAGAAATTTAAGGAAAAGGGATGCAGGCCAGTTTGCTGTGGAAGGAAAATAATTGATTTGGCGACTTTATGCTGCATTGCTGAGAGTCCTGCTGTTTGAAATGCTTGTTTTACCCATAAGGTCTTTAGCAGCACTTCGTTTTCATTCCCCCTCAGAGCCTCACTTCATCTCGGCTTACGACGTGGGTCTTTTCACCTTCTTCTTCTTGAGGGAAAACGCAGTGGAGCACGACTGCGGTAAAACGGTGTATTCACGGGTGGCACGCGTGTGTAAGAACGACATAGGAGGCCGCTTCTTGCTGGAGGACACGTGGACCACCTTCACGAAGGCCAGACTCAACTGCTCACGGTCGGGAGAGATCCCATTCTACTACAATGAACTACAGAGCACCTTCTACCTGCCCGAACAGGACCTCATCTACGGCATCTTCACCACCAATGTGTAAGTTTAGTTAACAGCATCATTTTGTGTAGTTGATTGAGTGACATGTAGTACTTTTGTAGTGCTGAGGTGTGACATGCTGTACTCCATCTAAAACTATTTTAATTTTAAATATGAATTAATATATTTATATATGTATATAATAAATATGAAAAATAATTATTTATATTATATATGTATTTATATATTTTATGTTAAAGGATAAGTCTAACAACATTTAGTGAGGTTTCTAAGGTTGTTTAGATATTTTTACTGGAAAACAAGATAAAAAAATACTGAATGAAAAAGTTTTATAGTGACAAATTATGGCATCTGAAATATACACTTTCCCATATATTGATAGACATATTATGTCCAAATATATACACACTTAAGAAGTGAACGTGTGGGGAAACTTGTGCTTTGTAAAAACAAATAACTGTGAATATCATTTGTCAGGATGAACAATTTGAATTACACCTGAACTTAAGAAATGAGGTGAAACGAGTCTGTTTCAGTGTGTTCAAGAAATGTGAGAAGGCCTTAGAGAGTAGTTCATGAATGTGTTGAACAGAAAATAAATTAGCGCTAGATTAACAAGCATATTTTTGCCCTTAATTACAAGTCACTTTGCTTAAAAAGTATTTAAGGATATGAATTGAATATATTAGGTAAGCTAGTAGCTAGAAATGGTGACAGTTGCAGCTTTCACATACTTTCTTAATTAATATTTTATGAAATCTTCATATTTTTCTGTCCTCAATCACTTCTTTCTCTTTATATCCATATCTTGCTGTTCAAAATTTTATACTCACCTTCTGCATACTTCACATTACACACTGTTTATTGCATATTATATGTAGCAACCGATTCATCAGGCAATATGCAACAAAATCTTTTTTATCCAATACTTATCCAGTATTGCAGCACAGAGATATTATCCTTAGAAAGAATCACCTGTCCATTCCTTTCGATTAAAACGTCTAGTAAATATATAAATGTAAAGTATCATTTTTGTCGAAGTATACCAGAAAATACTGTATGCATACTGTCTGCTAGTGGCTGAATAAAAAGTTTTACCTTTACCTTTATCACTACTGGAGAAAAAATGTTTAGTATAATTTTGCATTCTCCCGCAAACGTTTTGCGTTCCCCCGAGAAAGTTTGCGTTCACAAAACAAAACGCAAAACAATTTGAGAGCGAACGCAAAGTTTCTCAGGAGAACGCAAAGGTTTTGCGAGCGAACGCAAAGTTTCTCAGGGGAATGAAAACGCTTTGCGAGCGAACGCAAAGTTTCTTGGGGGAACGCAAAACAATTTGAGAGCGAACGCAAAGTTTCTCTGGGGAACGCAAATGCTTTGCGAGTGAATGCAAAGTTTCTCAGGGGAACGCAAAGGTTTTGCGAGCGAACGCAAAGTTTCTCAGGGGAACGCAAAGGTTTTGTGAGCGAACGCAAAGTTTCTCAGGGGAACGCAAAGGTTTTGTGAGCGAACGCAAAGTTTCTCAGGGGAACGCAAAGGTTTTGTGAGCGAACGCAAAGTTTCTCAGGGGAATGAAAACGCTTTGCGAGGGAACGCAAAGTTTCTTGGGGGAACGCAAAACTATTTGAGAGCGAACGCAAAGTTTCTCTGGGGGACGCAAATGCTTTGCGAGCGAATGCAAAGTTTCTCAGGGGAACGCAAAGGTTTTGCGAGCGAACACAAAGTTTCTCAGAGGAACGCAAAGGTTTTGCGAGCGAACGCAAAGTTTCTCAGGGGAATGGAAACACTTTGCGAGCGAATGCAAAGTTTCTTGGGGGAACGCAAAACAATTTGAGAGCGAACGCAAAGTTTCTCTGGGGAATGCAAATGCTTTGCGAGCGAATGCAAAGTTTCTCAGGGGAACGCAAAGGTTTTGCGAGCGAACACAAAGTTTCTCAGGGGAACGCAAAGGTTTTGCGAGCGAACGCAAAGTTTCTCAGGGGAATGGAAACGCTTTGCGAGCTAATGCAAAGTTTCTTGGGGGAACACAAAACAATTTGAGAGCAAACACAAAGTTTCTCTGGGGAACGCAAAGGTTTTGCGAGCGAACACAAAGTTTCTCAGGGGAATGAAAACGCTTTGCGAGCGAATGCAAAGTTTCTTGGGGGAACGCAAAACAATTTGAGAGCGAACGCAAAGTTTCTCTGGGGAACGCAAATGCTTTGCGAGCGAATGCAAAGTTTCTCAGGGGAACGCAAAGGTTTTGCGAGCGAACACAAAGTTTCTCAGGGGAACGCAAAGGTTTTGCGAGCGAACGCAAAGTTTCTCAGGGGAATGGAAACGCTTTGCGAGCGAATGCAAAGTTTCTTGGGGAACGCAAAACAATTTGAGAGCAAACACAAAGTTTCTCTGGGGAACGCAAAGGTTTTGCGAGCGAACACAAAGTTTCTCAGGGGAATGAAAACGCTTTGCGAGCGAATGCAAAGTTTCTTGGGGGAACGCAAAACAATTTGAGAGCGAACGCAAAGTTTCTCTGGGGAACGCAAATGCTTTGCGAGCGAATGCAAAGTTTCTCAGGGGAACGCAAAGGTTTTGCGAGCGAACGCAAAGTTTCTCAGGGGAATGGAAACGCTTTGCGAGCGAATGCAAAGTTTCTTGGGGGAACGCAAAACTATTTGAGAGCAAACACAAAGTTTCTCTGGGGAATGCAAAGGTTTTGCGAGCGAACGCAAAGTTTCTCAGGGGAATGAAAACCCTTTACGAGGGAACGCAAAGTTTCTTGGGGGAACGCAAAACAATTTGAGAGCGAACGCAAAGTTTCTCTGGGGAACGCAAATGCTTTGCGAGTGAATGCAAAGTTTCTCAGGGGAACGCAAAGGTTTTGTGAGCGAACGCAAAGTTTCTCAGGGGAATGAAAACGCTTTGCGAGGGAACGCAAAGTTTCTTGGGGGAACGCAAAACAATTTGAGAGCAAACGCAAAGTTTCTCTGGGGAACGCAAAGGTTTTGCGAGCGAACACAAAGTTTCTCAGGGGAATGAAAACGCTTTGCGAGCGAACACAAAGTTTCTTGGGGGAACGCAAAACAATTTGAGAGCGAATGCAAAGTTTCTCTGGGGAACGCAAATGCTTTGCGAGCGAACACAAAGTTTCTCAGGGGAATGAAAACGCTTTGCGAGCGAACGCAAAGTTTCTTGGGGGAACGCAAAACAATTTGAGAGCGAATGCAAAGTTTCTCAGGGGAACGCAAAGGTTTTGCGAGCGAACACAAAGTTTCTCAGGGGAATGAAAACGCTTTACGAGGGAACGCAAAGTTTCTTGGGGGAACGCAAAACAATTTGAGAGCAAACGCAAAGTTTCTCAGGGGAACGCAAAGGTTTTGTGAGCGAACGCAAAGTTTCTCAGGGGAATGAAAAAGCTTTGCGAGCGAACGCAAAGTTTCTTAGGGGAACGCAAAACAATTTGAGAGCAAACGCAATGTTTCTCTGGGGAACGCAAAGGTTTTGCGAGCGAACACAAAGTTTCTCAGGGGAACGCAAAGGTTTTGCGAGTGAATGCAAAGTTTCTTGGGGGAACGCAAAACAATTTGAGAGCAAACGCAAAGTTTCTCTGCTGAACGCAAATGCTTTGCGAGCGAATGCAAAGTTTCTTGGGGGAACGCAAAACAATTTGAGAGCAAACGCAAAGTTTCTCAGGGGAACGCAAAGGTTTTGCGAGCAAACGCAAAGTTTCTCAGGGGAATGGAAACGCTTTGCGAGCGAACGCAAAGTTTCTTGGGGGAAAGCAAAACAATTTGAGAGCGAATGCAAAGTTTCTCAGGGGAATGCAAAGGTTTTGCGAGTGAACACAAAGTTTCTCAGGGGAATGAAAACGCTTTGCGAGCGAACGCAAAGTTTCTCTGGGGAACGCAAAGGTTTTGCGAGCGAACACAAAGTTTCTCAGGGGAACGAAAACGCTTTGCGAGCGAATGCAAAGTTTCTTGGGGGAACGCAAAATAATTTGAGAGCAAACGCAAAGTTTCTCAGGGGAACGCAAAGGTTTTGTGAGCGAACGCAAAGTTTCTCAGGGGAATGAAAACGCTTTGCGAGGGAACGCAAAGTTTCTTAGGGGAACGCAAAACAATTTGAGAGCAAACGCAAAGTTTCTCTGCGGAACGCAAAGGTTTTGCGAGCGGATGCAAAGTTTCTCTGGGGAACGCAAAACAATTTGAGAGCAAACGCAAAGTTTCTCTGGGGAACGCAAAGGTTTTGCGAGCGAACACAAAGTTTCTCAGGGGAACGCAAAGGTTTTGCGAGGGAACGCAAAGTTTCTTAGGGGAACGCAAAACAATTTGAGAGCAAACGCAAAGTTTCTCTGCGGAACGCAAAGGTTTTGCGAGCGGATGCAAAGTTTCTCTGGGGAACGCAAAACAATTTGAGAGCAAATGCAAAGTTTCTCTGGGGAACGCAAAGGTTTTGCGAGCGAACACAAAGTTTCTCAGGGGAACGCAAAGGTTTTGCGAGCGAACACAAAGTTTCTCAGGGGAATGAAAACGCTTTGCGAGCGAACGCAAAGTTTCTCGGGAATGGAAACGCTTTGCGATGGAACGCAAAGTTTCTTGGGGGAACGCAAAACAATTTGAGAGCAAAAGCAAAGTTTCTCTGGGGAACGCAAAGGTTTTGCGAGCGAACACAAAGTTTCTCAGGGGAATGAAAACGCATTGCGAGCGAACGCAAAGTTTCTTGGGGGAACGCAAAACAATTTGAGAGTGAATGCAAAGTTTCTCTGGGGAACGCAAATGCTTTGCGAGCGAATGCAAAGTTTCTCAGGGGAACGCAAAGGTTTTGTGAGCGAACGCAAAGTTTCTCAGGGGAACGCAAAGGTTTTGCGAGCGAACACAAAGTTTCTCAGGGGAACGCAAAGGTTTTGTGAGCGAACGCAAAGTTTCTCAGGGGAATGAAAACGCTTTGCGAGGGAACGCAAAGTTTCTTGGGGGAACGCAAAACAATTTGAGAGCAAACGCAAAGTTTCTCTGGGGAACGCAAAGGTTTTGCGAGCGAACACAAAGTTTCTCAGGGGAATGAAAACGCTTTGCGAGCGAACGCAAAGTTTCTTAGGGGAACGCAAAACAATTTGAGAGCGAACGCAAAGTTTCTCTGGGGAACGCAAAGGTTTTGCGAGCGAACACAAAGTTTCTCTGGGGAACGCAAAACAATTTGAGAGCGAACGCAAAGTTTCTCTGGGGAACGCAAAGGTTTTGCGAGCGAACTCAAAGTTTCTCAGGGAAATGAAAACACT
This sequence comes from Megalobrama amblycephala, assembly GCF_018812025.1. Taxonomy (NCBI): domain Eukaryota; kingdom Metazoa; phylum Chordata; class Actinopteri; order Cypriniformes; family Xenocyprididae; genus Megalobrama; species Megalobrama amblycephala. The sequence continues at coordinate 24,709,943 of NC_063049.1, read as the reverse complement.
TTGTGAGCGAACGCAAAGTTTCTCAGGGGAACGCAAATGCTTTGCGAGCGAATGCAAAGTTTCTCGGGGAACGCAAAACGTTTTGTGAGTGAACCCAAAAGTTTCTCGGGGGGAACACAAAACATCTGCGAGAGAAGTCTTATTATTTTTCCTCCCATCTCATATTTTTTTTCCACCATCATGTCCATTAAGGAGCTCCTTAGGACTGTATGCATACTTCCTTTCAAATATACAGCAAGTAGTAGTATACAGTATAATTTTCAATACTACCTCTCTTGCTCTCCTTCCCTATATTTCATACTTTATCTCTCTCGTTCCCACTCATTTTATCTCTGTTTCTGTTTTGTCTCTTTTCCTGTCCCCTTTCGCTCACTGCCCCAGTAGGAACAGAATATGGTAATGCAATCAGAATAACAGAGTCTCCATCTGTCTGTGGTAAATTGAACACCTTAAGCAATGCTCCCTGGGGTTTGGGGCTGCAAAACAGAGAGGGTGGGCATGGGAGGAGTGCAGTGAGACAGAACGCAAGACTGCAGCCAAAAATGCCGAAAAGTGTTGGTAGTAGTTTGTCCCAAGGTATTGGCAGACTAAGCACATACTTTCATTGAGTTGGCTGAAGGTGTCAAAGCAGTATATGTCCTCACACTGAGCTTATAGACAGTAACAACCATCTAATGTGTTTTAGATGTATTGTTAAAAGCTACTCAAGGTAATGGACTTTTTTTTAATTTATTTATTATTATTTTTTTATGGATATTATATACTATAGGCCTTTTCTTTTCTTTACCTGTTTTTGATTTTTTTTTTTTTTACCTATGCACCAAAGTAACAGATATATTAGCTTTTCGGTGTTTGGCGCAGTCTCCTCAGCTGTTTTATGATTATTATTGTTCATAAATTTAACTTGACCATCGGTATGTTTTATTAAATTGCTGTTGCTGCATTTTATAAAAGCAATAAGTCATGAGTGGTTGCACTTTGCAGAGATTTTACCTCGGTTTTCTAAAAGGGTTTCTGTAATGGCCTTAACTGTGCTAAATTCACTGTTTCTCTTTCTCTTATTGCTTTTATAAAACCTATTGCATGGCTCTTCTGATTCTTATTGGTCAATCACAGCATTGTGTGGTCAAATCTTTTGTATAATGACAATTTTACTGGATAATTGAATCTGCGAGTTTCATGTCTCAGGTAATACTCAGCTGTTTCTTTTTTCATCTAATTAAATTTAGGATTAATTTATTAGCTCCTCATGACCCTTTCTTGGTTTATTTTACAAAATGACTGGCTGACTGTACATATTCCTTTATTTAGCCACTCCTGACCTATTGTACATTTTGGTATGAGGAAGAAGTAAATGTTTATGGAGACACATTTCAAAGTGTTTGAAGAGGTTTCTTCTTTTTTTTTTTATAGTTATTTTCTGCTTTTTTAATTAACTTTTTGAAGGAATAGCTATCACCCTCAATTTTGTCAATGACCCACAGGTTAACAGGGTGGAACAGACCTTTTGGCGCTAAATACGATGACAGACAACCTCTCTGGAAAACAGATCCGCGGGTGTGAATGAATACGTCTATCATGAATGCACACACTTTCATGCCTGGATTACAACAAATACAGAATAACAACCAACCAAGTGTATCTTTTCCCTCACTGTGATGCAGCATGACAAAATCCACCTTGAAATGAGTTTTTTGTACCCCATAGCAGGAATCTTCGCTTCAAGTTTATTCCTTGCATATGTCTTTCGTGTCGATGTATGAAGGTGATTGTATTAAGGGATTCTGTTTTCTGTTGTTTTTCATCTTTCTGAAACTGAAGATGTTGTGCTATAACTGTAAAATCAATACACAAATCAATTTTGAATATAAATATTGCATAAACGTTCATTAATATGAATATTTAATTATAAAATAATAAATTAAGTACACAGATGTATGAACTATGAAATTATTTTATGTTGATAATTAATACTCTTTTTAAACAAATGCTTGAGTGCACATTTTTTTTTACAAGGGCAGATATTGTTATGCTGTAAAAATATTAATGAATAATCTTGCCTCAGTCCTGGCTGTGGAAGGTTGCTGAGTTGGCTCTTTGTTTTTTTGCTGCGATGCAGGTATTCACTGAGGTTGAAACACTGAAGTAATATATTTTTCTATTTTTTTCCTTTTCCCCTTGAGTACTGTCCTACTTAGGTCTAAATCAGACCTCTTGGATGACCTCAAATGACCCTGTGCTTTTTGACATATTGTCTATTCTGTCACCATAACTCAACATGACTTCATCTAAATAAGCATGTGATCTACTGTACGTGTCGCTTGGAAAGCTCCGAAGTCATCTGCTCTCACAGTGAGAAGACTTCATTCCCATATGCTGCGTGTTATACCGAGCGTGTCGTCGGATTTGTTAGAGTAGGTGACTTTCCAAAGGGTTATAGGACCAAACTTTACTTTTTACACACCTCAACAGCTTTTAAAACTGCACCATCATATGTGTGAAAGTCACATCTGCACAAGCATAAATGCAGTAAATGCCACAGTGACTTAGCTTTTGTATGCATTATTTGACCAGACAGTGCATTCATGCATTTTTATGTATGTACAGTATGTGTACCTACTATAAACCTTGTTCAAACATGCAAACACTGTGTTTGCCATTGTACTCAAGTTAATTATCTAGCTCCTGCTTTTAGTGAGACTTTGACTAGTAGGTTGAATTCAGGTTGATTGGGACAGTTTTGTTTTTTTTTTTTTTTTTTTTTTAAGATGACTGGGATAAGTCTCACGATCAACCTGAATTCACCCTACTTGTAAGCTACATTCAAACATTGGCAGAAAATTTACTAACAGGACTTTCAGATTGTCCTGTACTGTACATACTCAAGCTTACAGGAGTTGAATGAATAATTTCCAAATTACTGAAGACACAAGTGTTGTGTAAAATTAAGAATTTAAGCAGATTTGGTACGCTTTCATTTCAAGTCTTTTTGAATTGAATAGGCCTCATCCCATGGGAAGTGGGATTGGTATAATGGGATATTCCAATCAAACTATATACAGTGGCATGAAAAAGTATGTGAACCCCTTGCAGAATCTGTGAAAATGAGAATTATTTTAATAAAATAAGAGGGATAATAAAAAATGCATGTTATTTTTTGTTTAGTACTGTCCTGAGTAAGATATTTTACATAAAAGATGTTTGCATTTAGTTCACAAGACAAAACAATTTTTTATTAAAATAACCCCATTCATAAGTATGTGAACCATTGATTCTCAATACTGTGTGTGGTTACCTGATGATCCACGACTGTTTTGTGATGGTTGTTCACGAGTCTCTTGTTTGTCCTGAGCAGTTAAACTGAGCTCTGTTCTTCAGAAAAATCCTCCAGCTCCTGCAGATTCTTCAGTTTTCAAGCATTTTTGCATATTTGAACCCTTTCCAGCAGTGACTGTATGATTTTGAGATCTGTGTTTTCATACTGAGGACAACTGAGGGACTCAAACACAACTATTAAAAAAGGTTCAAACATTCACTGATGCTCCAGAAGGAAACGCAATGCATTAAGAGTCGGGGGGTGAAAACTTTTGAACAGGATGAAGATGTCACAATTTTTCTTATTTTGTTTAAATATCATTGTTTTTCATTTAGTACTGCCCTTCGGAACCAACAGAAGATACTTTCATGTTTCCCGGCAGAAAAATTAAGTACAATTTACCTTGATATTTGAATTCAAAAGTTTTCACCTCTCGGCTCTTAATGCATCATGTTTCCTTCTGGAGCATCAGTGAATGTTTGAACCTTTTTTAATAGTTGTGTTTGAGTCCCTCAGTTGTCCTCAGTATGAAAACACAGATCTCAAAATCCTACAGTCACTGCTGGAAAGGGTTCAAATATGCAAAAATGCTTGAAAACTGAAGAATCTGCAGGAGCTGGAGGATTTTTCTGAAGAACAGAGCTCAGTTTAACTGCTCAGAACAAACAAGAGACTCATGAACAACCATCACAAAACAGACAAACAGTCGTGGATCATCAGGTAACCACACACTGAATTAAGAATCAATGGTTCACATACTTATGAATGGGGTTATTTTAATAAATTCAGCTATTGTTTTGTCTTGTGAACTAAATGCAAACATCTTTTATGTAAAATATCTTACTCAGGACAGTACTAAACAAAAAATAACATGCATTTTTTATTATCCCTCTTATTTTATTAAAATAATTCTCATTTTCACAGATTCTGCAAGGGGTTCACATACTTTTTCATGCCACTGTATATTTCAATGGTATCGTTCCCCTGTGACATTATTGTTAGAGTTAAGGTATGGACTTCTCTATTGTAAAGGAATTTTAGAGTGATTATAAACTTTATAGTTATAGTTATCAATATAGTTATTGTCCTTGGTGTAAACAGGCCTGTATATATTCGTAAACTAGTGACTGAATATGAAAGCGTAAGCAACTGGTTCTAAAACCTTTGGAAAATATATTGCACTGTATGATGTGGCAGATGAGTAGCGGGTCTGAGTCCTGAAGTTTTAATGCCGTCAGTTTGGTTATAGAATGTTGTGACACTTTTATTTATAATAAGTTTTTTGTGAAATGGTGTGTAAATGTAACTGTATTTAGAAGTCTGAATCAGGACTAGCAATTGTATTCTGCTGCTGTGTGAAGGCGGCAGCTATAGGTAGTTGGCAGGGAAGCAGCTCACTAGCTTTTTTCATTCTCTAGAAGTAAAATAAAATAAACTTGTGTCTCATAACAAAGTTTCAGAGACTTGCTTTTGAATGTTAGAGTGAAAGAGAGAAAATAGCTTGAGATAATTGGCTGTCCTGTCAGAGCCTGCTCTGTCCTCACAGACTAGGGCTGACCGGTTTAGAGCCAATGTTTCATCTGCGCACCAGCTTTTTGAGCTGCACTGCCAAGAGCCTCTCACTTTACCTCGCTAATTTTACATGTTGAACCCCTCATATGTAGTCCCCAGAGTTGAGCTGCAGAACCAGGCTTGAATGTTCTTCAAGTCCATGCCTCACCAGGCCACATAACAAGAGCCCAAGCCAGACACCAGCGTCTGGCAGGCCGAGTCCCCCTCCTGGAGCTCTGCCCATGAACCCATCTGTCTGTGGCTCCGGCATTACCACCACAGTTATTGCTGCTCATTTATGTGCGGTCTCAACAGCTCAAAATAATGAATATAGTAACAAGAATAACTTCCCAATTTTAGTTATCCTCTCAGTTGACATCATGTGTGTAACCTGTGACCTAACATCTAAATAGCCATGTGATCTACTCAACCCTTTCACACGGTGCTTATCATGGGTTATCATCGTTCTAAACACAGCTTTTAACCCCGGGTAAAGGAACGTTTCACACTTGTAATTGGGTTTAGCACCGCTTTTTACCCGGGGTTATGAAACCCTGCTCCGGAGCAGGGTTAGCACCATTTTTTTTTTGCGGTGTTAACCCCACATTACGGTGCCAAACTTATACAGTGTGAAACGATGCAGTGTTTGAATGTTACAACTAGATGCTTAGCAGAAGACAACCAATTGCGTACTCATATTTGCCTGTTTTGGACAGTCACGGAAACATTGAGCATTGCATATAAACAGTAAATTCAGTGTTTGAGAGGAAAAATGTCAAATGCTGATAGAAAATACAACAATTTGAGTGAAGAAGAGACCGTTTCATTACCTTTATAGTTCGAAATGTCCATTCAGTGTAAACTCGATAGGTCAGTTGGCAATATGAGGATCCGCAATGCTAGAGCTATGTAAACAGGTTGCGTGCTGTTTATCCAATCAGTGACATTGTCACCGCAAATAAGAACGTTAACCCAGGGTTTAAGTATGTACAATGTGAAACATCAGTTTATGAATACACAGGATTAATTGTTAACCCCAGGTACATTATGAGCAGTGTGAAATGTGAACCGAGATAACCCAGGATTTATTTACCTGGGGTTTAGAATGACCCTGGGTTAACTATTTCAAGTGTGAAAAGCTCTATAGAAGACCTTCACTTCCAAAGCTGAAGGCTATACAGAGCATGTCATGTGTAGGTGAACTTTAACACCTGCTGCCTATCATACTCATAATGTCGTAAGTAGGCATGTGACAGTATCCATTTTTCATTTTGCGATAATTGCTAAAGCTTTTATAACGGTATACGGTATTATCGCGATATTTAAGTTGCAAAAAAGTAGTGTCATATAACATGTTTAAGAACTCTTTTTCTTATAACAAAAACAACTCTGAACATTTAAATAGAATAGTGCAATACACAAAATATAAAGTTTAATGTTTCAAACAGATTTAAGTGCAAAAGAATTATAAAGAACAACAGGTAACACTTTACAATAAGGTCTCATTATTTAACATTAGTTAATGCATTAACCAATATTAAGAATGAGCACAGGGCATGTTGTAGTCCAGACTGAAATATAAAAATGTTTAAGTTTGAAAATAATTAGCCTATTAAGTCTTTAAGTATTTGGTGCTGTGATGAACAACATTGCGAATACAAAAAACTGAATGGCTATTTGAAGCATTTTAAATAACTGTTCAGTGGCAGCTGCTTTGTTTATGGGGTTTCCAGGGTAACCGCTGCATTTCTGCTGTTCCATCAGTGCCCTCTGCTGTCAGAGAGTGAACGTGCACTTTCATTCAGTAGTTGCGTCCCAAACGACACACTATACACTATGCACTTGTACACTATGTACTTATGCACTATGTACTCATCCATGTAGTGCGTGAATTGTATATGGATATTTTGTTATTTAACATCAGAGTCTGCCAGCCCCTTCCCCTCCGATACGTAATTAAAGCTGCAACAGTTGTTTTTCCATTAATTTAGTGCATCATCCAGGTATTTAAAGTGTACCTTTTGTTTTTGGAATTTTCAGTGTGAACACACTACTTATACTTAAAAACGTCATAGAATAGTGCATAAGTATGTGAATTGGGACGCACCTAGTGTGTCTCCTTCACTGCTTCTCATGCACGTTGGGCTTGTTTACACAGTGCGTGTCTCCTTTTGCCGCAGCATACAGCGGTGTTGTGCATTTTATACGGTTGATGGGGAAAGAATTCTTAAAATGTAGTATAAAAATTGGAATAATTCGTAATAAATAATTTTTGTACAATATTTTGAAGTGCCCTCAATAACAATATTGTGCATTTTCATTATCATGATGTATCGTATTACCAGATATCGGCACATGTCTAGTCGTAAATATAAGCAGTAAAGCAGTATATGCTTAGTTCAAAATTAACTTTTTTATTAATTATTTTTTTGTAAAATTAAATATGGCTCTGGTCACTGGGAGCCTCTGGCACCCCTCCAAACTCTACATAGGGACATTCTGAATGCCCAAGGGACATTTCTCAGGGTAACAGGACAAGACTCTGTCCTTTCTTTATCACTTCAACAGCTCCTGAAACTGCACTGTCATCTGAACAAAATTCAGTGAGTCTGGTAACAAGAATAACCACCCAATCCATCCACTCCAGAGCTCATCTCTGCTCCTGACAGCTTACTTGGGTCTCTGGGCCACCTGTCACTCAAATCGATGGAGTTAATTAAGTCACAATGCATTTGAGAATATTTCACGCCAGAAGAAGCTGGCAAGATCTTCTTGGATGAACAGATTATGAACTTTTATGTTTGTCTCAAGATTCTATATTGTATAACTTTTTGCAGCCCTTGAGGTCATTTTGACAATACCATGTTGGTAAGGTGCATTCATGGTCGGTGGAGGTCCATCAGCTGTATGCTATATGTGGGAATCCTCATACACAAAAGATGAAAATACGTTCCGTCATATTATTTTCAAGAACAACCAATTTAAGCAAAATTAACCTGAATGGCATTTATTTGCAGACCCAATATTAAAGAACCGTTAACTGATTGTGAATGTCTTTTATATTGGTGGTCTTTGCGTATACATATGCATAAGTTTTCAACATATTATATGTTTTCATTGCGCTAAACTTTACTCTCTTTCTTGTGATGCAGGAACAGCATTGCTGCCTCTGCAGTTTGCGCGTACAACCTCAGCGCAATCACACAGGCTTTCAACGGGCCCTTCCGCTCCCAGGAGAACCCTCGCTCTACGTGGCTGCCCACCCCGAACCCCATCCCTAACTTCCAGGTGCATCATTCCCCTTGAATCCCTTTTACATTTTGTTCTCTGTGTGTGTGTGTGTCTGGAACAAACAGCCAATAGATAAATTCTATCAGCCCGGCACTGTGAGAGTAATTGCTCAATACCAGCTGGGTGTACCTGCATGCATCGTAATTCACATTTATTGTCTACTTTCCTATAAAATGACATGGTGAGAAGTTTTCATTTGTTTGGAAAAGTTTTTTGTGAGTTTATATTTGCGCTGCCCTGCTTGACCTCTGCACTAATTAATGAGTCTAACCCTAATGACACTTACCAGTGTGGGACCATAGAGGAAGAAGGGCCTAATGAAGGACTAACTGAGCGCAGTCTGCAGGACGCCCAGCGGCTCTTCCTCATGAATGACGTGGTTCAGCCAGTTTCTGTGGACCCGCTGGTCTGGCAGGATGATGTGCGCTTCTCTAAGTTGGTTGTTGATATTGTGCAGGGGCAGGACAATTTGCACCATGTCATGTACATAGGCACAGGTAATTAGGCCTTGAGGAGTTAGACAAAGTCAAACTTAGTCACTTCAGTTTTGTATTTTCAAAAAGTTTACCACCAAATCCTTATATAAATACCATTAGTTATGCAGCCTTGTGTAATTATGCTTTGCCTTCTGTTCTGACTTATCAGAGTATGGAACTATTCTTAAGGCCCTGGCAACCACAAATAAGAGCCTGCAAGGTTGCTACTTGGAGGAGATGCAACTCTTCCCTCCTGGCCTGCGTGAACCAATCTTGAGCCTTCAGATACTCCATGGCGACAGGACTCTTTTTGTGGGCCTGAATGACAAAGTGCTCAAGATCCCTCTGGCAAGATGCTCCAGCTACAAAACAGAATTGTGAGTGACATGTTTAATCTGTATATTTTGTGCAGCTATCAACTCCCAAAATCAAGGTCTTCATATCGCATTCATTTGTCTGGCTTTTGCAGGTATTAGGTTGGGATGTGCAAACCTGCATATTTTAAAAATGGACTGGTTGCTGTATCTCCAGTCGCTTAACAAGCCTTATGGATGCCTTAACATAATTATTCTAGTTTTAGGTTACCAGATTACCCCAATCAGATGTGACAGAATGGAACAGATTGCACGGGTTTTGAAGGGTTTCACTATTTTTAACTTGACATGCTGTTTTAAAGACACAGTGCTTGTGGCAAGACAGTGGCTAAAACAGTCTGAATGCATATGGCTATAGTGGGGGTGGATTGAAGTAGATGAATTTTACAATATTATATTGATATATCGCATGCGATTTTCACGCGCATTTCGTCAGTAAAGCCGGTTCCCTGATTACCGCTAAGTTGCCATCACCTGCTTTCAAATGGAGCGGCATTTAATAGACAGAGCCGTAGTTCACTGACAAGCTACGCCATATCGCATTCATTATCGCAGATGAATCGCCTTCGATAATGAACGCGATATTGCGTAGCTTGTCAGTGAACTACGGCTCTGTCTATTAAATGCCGCTCCATTTGAAAGCAGGTGATGGCGATTTAGCGGTAATCAGGGAACCGGCTTTACTTACGAAATGCGCGTGACAATTGCATGCGATATATCGCCCTGCCCTACACATTGTCTAAAATTCAATATATATGAAGATTTCAGATGCAAAAACCTCTGTCTGACTTTTTTTTTTTTTTTCTTTTGAATGAGCATTTTTATCAGGCTCCTGTTTAGGTTCAGTAATTTCACTTTAATGGCAATGATTATTATTGATTATATAATTATTATTCAGTTATTGAAAAGTATTATTTTCAAAAATGCCACATTAGTCAATTCATTGGTCTTTAACAAATTTCATTGTCTTTTGCTGCAAAACCAGCTAAGTCTATTTGTGCTTTTTTGTTTCACCTTGTTGTGGGTGGACTAGAGCTGTTCTTTAATGTAAGTTTTGTCAGTTTCTGTCAGAGTTACAGCAGCACATGAAACACTGCTGTGTTTACATGCTACTCGTGAAATCCTGTCATTGACGCTGTAACGATTTTCTTTAGCCTTAGAATGGGCAGAAATATGAGGTTGATGATATTTCCTTTTGCCAGTGACTGAAACTACCACAGGTTCATCTATTTCATCATACTCCTCCATCTTTAGTTAAAAATCTCTTTAAACAGGATAGAAACATGCAGCTTAACAATGGTAAGCCGGCTCATACGCACGCCATCATTCATCTTGAAATCAAATGATTTGCTTCTCGTCTTCTGGTTCTGTGAACTTATAGGCTTTTGCTGACAAAGGAAAGCGGCGTTTAGAAGTTTCTCCCAACGAACTGGTATTTCTGAATAGGCTGAGGCTGGACTTTAATGGGCTATGTGCAGAGAGTTCGCTGAATATCATTATCTCATTTTTGATGGAGGTGGCTTTAGCGGCTTTTGCATCTGAAGTCTTCATATATACAGTACTGTGCAAAAGTCTTAGGCCACCACCAGCTTTGTTGTTTTAGCAATGTTTTAATGACCATCCATATTTATTTATTTTTTGTCTTTATTATGATATAAACAGAAAATACAAGTAATATGTACACAAAATGTAAAAAAAAAAAAAAAAATGCAGAACAAAATGGCTTCTTTAAGCGGAAATCGGTATTTAGTGTGACCTCCTGGACTTCTTCCAGTTTCTCAAAGAAGAAAATCTGAGAAACTTCTCATCAGATTTTGAACGTTTTCTTGGCCTTCCAGTCCTTTTCCATTCCATTGAGGTTTAAGAGACCCGGTTCCTGCTATTGCTCAAGTGTAAGGGGAGGTCACCAAATACTTGCTACTTCAGCCCATAGAAGTCATTTTTTCCCCCTGATTTTTTTCTGTTTTTTAATTCTGCATACAAATTTCCTGTATTTTATGGTTATATTCTAATAATGAGATGGGGAAATAATTATATATGGTCATTATACCATTGCTAAAACAACATCTAATGGTGACCTAAGACTATATATATATATATATTAATATATACATACCCCCCCCAATACCCAGTCAACCTCACTAATCAACTAGTTGATTGTTCCACAAATAATCAACTAGTCGACCATTGTGACCCTTTCCTAGTATTTAGACGACTTCATGCACATGCGTTTCGGGCCTTTTAGTTTTCAGGGACAATACCTGCTTTCTCATTAGGCTGGAGGTGTTGGGTGACAGCAGACCCAGGTTGAGGTGCATGAATGGCTCCTTTCACGTTGGTGAGAGCTCTTGTTACCCACCTCTGTGGATTTATACCCTTGATCTGTCATTGGAAAAGAAATTCCTCCTCACAAGTGACTGAAGCAGTAAGAGGAGCACCGTTTGACAGCCCCTGTGTATTCTATCAAAGCTTTCCATCAACTTCCTACTCCAAATGCAGGGTGGGGACAACAGTCAGGCTCAATTTGCCAGAGGAGCACATAGAGCACTCTGTCCGCTCTCCGCACGCCGCGCATGAAGGTGAAAGATCGAGTGTGGGTCTGGATGAATGAGGGCGAGATAAAGGAAGCTAGGAGGGTTCAAAGGAAAGAGGAACTGTGCCGTCTCGAGTGAATGGTTTTCTGTGAGGGCAAACATATTTGACTGCAAGCAGATGATTAGTCAGCACTTTGATTTCACTTCTCAGTATGTGTGCACACTTTCTCTCATGCACAGAATAACACACAAGGCTATGTGGTGAAAGCTGAGGGTGTTGCATACTAAACAAGGTGTAGGTGAGATGTGAGAGATGGAGTGGAAGCGGACGTTGCCAGCTCTATTTAAAACCCAGCAGGAAGGAACAATCACAATGGGCTCCAAGGGCAGGCCAGAGAAGAGAGTCCTTAATCCTTAATCCGTAATTTCTGCCACTTCCAAAGTACATTCACCTTTGAACACAATACAGCAGCGCTTTGACATTTCATTAAAGCCGTACTTTCACATGAAACGTCATAGAGGTGTGACAGGCCTGCATATGAGCTGCAGTTTTTAATCACCTCCTGCTGCACTAGCCAGCTTCATCTCCTTGAGCTCTAACTGAAACAAATCATCAGATCATGGAGGAGGTGGACTGATGCTAGAGACCTTGTCTATTTATTTATGGAATGTTGAGTGTCAAGTCATATTTATTTGTATAACGCTTTCCCCAATACACATTGTTTTAAAGCATCTGTACAGTGATACTGTTATGTCTATAATCCCTTAATGCTGTAATATCGATACGATGTATAACGATCATCCCTGATCCTTCTAGCTGATATAAATGATCTAGATCTAGCTTAGATATTTAGTAAATATAGCTAGCTGTAATAATAAGCGCATTTCAAAAACAACCCAACATTTAGCAGCCATATTTATTTAAAATTGCTTTAAAGGTATATAAAACATATTAGCATATTATAGCCCAGTTTTGCCATATTTATCGGAAAATGCTAAATATTTATATTTTATGTATCTTAAATTTTACCACATTTACCGTAATTATAAATAAAAAAGTAAAAAATTAATTTAGCATATTACAGCCCAATTTGGCCAGAATGATCAAAAAACACTTTCTAAAGTATAGGAAATATGTCTCAATTTATACAGTTTAGCCCCAACTTGCCTCAACACACATGCCTGGAAGTTTCTAGTGTGCCTTGCTGCATCGCAGTGCGCCTACTTGTACTATGCCCTAAAAGTATGTACTGTTTTTGTGAAGAAAAAGTACATACTTTTGATTGTGTAGCAGAATAGTAGGCAAGCTTTGGGACATACTACCTCATCACTACATGTATTTTAAACTGCCATGTCAATCATCTTGCCACAGTTAAAAGTGTACATATTTAATTTAATTTTATTTCCTACCTTATCGGAGAGAAATCTAGTAACTCATTGATCTGCCAGTCATGGGTCTTTCATGTGGAGAACTCACTTCATTTGTTTGCATAGTGATGCATTTAAAGGTTAATGACCAAACATATCTTTGTAAAAGTTCACAATGATGTTGCAGATGAAATATAATGTGGATAACATTGAATTAATGTCTTTTCGTCAGGTTACATGCTGATTATTAATCACTCAAACCCCTTTATCTGAACCACTCTACTTACTGTCGGTCTCACACATCTTTGTATGCCATGTTTGTAGTTTTTTGACACGTTTTATTCATGTTTGTAGTTTTAATCCAATCCTTGTCCAATGTGCAATGGGTTAAAGGCAATATTAGCCATTAGAGTGTGCATGGATCTGCACTTCGGATTCTAACCAGAAACCATTTCAACATACTACGATTTGTGACACACTAATTATAATTTCAAAAACTATTTAGGATGGATAGTATGCAAATTGGGATGCAGCAACGAAGTAAGACCTTGGTTAGCTGTTTTAGATGTGTTTAACTGGGGTTGGAGCTGAACTTTGCAGGACAGTGGCCCTCCAGGAGATCAATTGGACACCCCTGGCTTAGACATATATATAAAAAAAATACAAATTCTGTCATTATTTTTTTTTTCTTTTGTGCATCACAAAATTAGCACAAAAGTAAAATGGACTATGTTTATATACTTTTGTTAGCTTTTTGGAAAAACTAACCAGCACAGTCTTTATAATATTTAGGGGCCAAGCACCAAAGGTGCGAAGGCACCTATTGTATCCGTTGGCGTTCTTTTTTAAATTTTTTTTATTCTTCTTCTTCTTCTTCTTCCGCTCTTGAGTCTATGGCAGCCCATAGAACCGTATGGTAAAAAGTTGTGAAATTTGGCACACAGTTAGAGGACAGTCTGAACTATTTCCATAGCAAATTTGGAGTCTCTATCTCAATCCCTCTAGCGCCACCAGCTCTCCGAATTTGCGCTCATGTTTATGCTAATAACTTTTGAACCGTAAGGGCTAGAATCAAAATTCCTCTGATTCCTTGGGTCAAGACGAACCGATTGCACCCTATGATGTCATTTTCCGTCATGAAATTTTTTCCGCCATTTTGAATTTTCTGAAAAATGTACTTTTTCGAACTCCTCCTAGGCTGTTACTCCGATTTTCATGAAAATTGAACCAGATCATCTTCAGACCATGCCGACAAAAAGTTATGGAATTCAAGTCGATTCCTCAAACCGTTTTCGTTAAAGACGCGAACGAATTGTATGTAGTGCTTGCGAAAATAGAAGTAAGGCTGTATCTCTGCAACGCTTTATCGTATTCAGACCAAACTTGGTACATGTCATCACAAGCATGACTTGAGGCATCATGCAGTGTTTCATCACAGCGCCACCTACTGGTTCTGAAATATGAAAAATTGATATTTTCGCTTATAACTTCTGATGGGTTTGTCCAAAAATCATAAATTTCATCATGCCGAGTCGAATGATATCCAATTTTCCCATATTGGACATTTTGACCGTTAGCCATTTTGAATTTTGTGTTAAAATGCTGTATTTTACAAACGCATTAGCGTCCCTGACAATACTCAAAACGTTTTGGCACAGCGCCACCTTGTGGTCAAAAGTTATAACAAAATGTACAAAAATGTTAATAACTATTGAGTATATTAACCGATTGTAATGAAACTGGTCTCAATAGATTCCTTGGGTCATGCTGAGAACACAGATATTTTCCATAGTCAGCTTAACTTCCTGTCCGCCATATTGTTTTTCTTTAAAAACATACTTTTTCGAACTCCTCCTAGACCGTTGCTCCGATTTTCACCAAAATTGAACCGTATCATCTTCAGACTATGCCGACAAAAAGTTATGGATTTCAAGTCGATACGCCAAACAATTTTCGTATACCGGAGCAAGGAATTTGAGGCATGACGCAAAAACGACTCTTGAAGCTGTATCTCTGTAATGCTTTGACATATTGACACCAAACTTTGCAGATGTCATTGTCACCTCACTCTGACCATAACACATTAATTTGGTCACAGCGCCACCTATTGGTCGAAACTGATAAACCAGTAAATCCTCATTTTTGATCATTTTATATTCATCTTAATAGGTCTTTAATTGCTCACAGTTGCAGTTGGTCTGATGCTCAGAGCCATGTTGGCGGGCTTCTTGTGCCGTTTTTGTGCTTGGCCCTTACCTTAGAATATAAATATAGATCTTATCATATAAATTTGAATATTATATGATGAATTTTTTTGTGAAATCTAACCAGAAAAAAAAGAGTGCTTTTTCTCCAGGTTTTTTATTTTATTTTTATTGTCGCCCCATATTGTAGAACCAGACGCATTGCTTGTTGTTTGGTAAGTTGTGTTTGGACCAAAGCAACCTAAAGAAAGTTTCTGTAGGTCAAATGCAAATAAGGCATGTGAGATTGTATCAGTGATGTGAGAGACAAATACGGCGTTGCCCTTGTTGTGAGGAAACAAATCAAATCAATGCAGACAAAACAGACGAAAAGAATAGCAGGCTTTTCAAAATGTAATGGCTCGGCATATAATTACTTTAAAATCATTATGCTTCTGTTCACAGTTGCTGCCCTTTTGCAGCTATTTCTCTTTACAGATGAAAAGAGACAAAGAGAACGCTCAAAGTCTCGCCGCTCTTGCCTTTAAATAAGTGTTTATTAATGACTTAATCTACATTGTTGGTGGTTTGGTTTGAAAGCAGTGTGATAATTAAAGTTTGATCCCTCGAAACTCTCTTTTCTGATAATGTTCACGGACCTTAGCCTCTCGCCTTTGCTTTAAAAAACTCATTTACTCTGATCAGCCAATTGATTGTTTGTCGGGATCTAAAGGGACCAACCCAGATTGATAAACTTAAAAATGGCGATTCCTAATCAAGGACGAAACAAATGTGCAAGATGATGGGCTGGATCCTTACCGAGATTTCCTCCAAGCAACGGAGGTGTAGGTGGGAAAAAAGTTCTCCTGATATTCACCATTTACAAGTATATGCCAATGGATCTTAGCAGGGATGTGAAACCTGCATGTTTTCAAAGACAACTGCTCGACTAATTGGTCTTAGGGAAATGAAGTACTGAATAATTAGGCTGGTTTTGGGTTCATTTGTCCCTGATTCAGACAACAAAATATTGAAAAAGTATTTCCAAAATTTTTTCCAGTGAGCAAAAAACTACAGAAAAAAAAAAAAAAAAAAAAAAAAAAAACATGGGTTGTGAAAATATGACATGACCTAGGATTAAGACATGACAACTCCTCAAAGCTTAATTTTCATCATATTAATTATGGCATCTATCCTCACTAAGGTCTATTGATGAAGTATTTTACATTCAGCAGCCTAATTAGAGACAGCAGTGCAGTCAGTGCTAACAGTTTTGATGATGTGATGATGCGTAGATGATGAGATGATGATGTCTTGGAGCGCTGTTAGGAATGTGGATTTGAGGTTACAAACATCTTCCGCAAGCAGAGCATACAGCAAACAGCCCAAACCACAAGCTTTACTCAGAAAACCACAAATATGTTTTTACAGCTTTCCTTTCCCAATTCTTCTGATGTGGCAAACCCATGTTCCCATGTCTACAGAGATTCTTGGTCACATCAGAGCATTTGTGTTTGTGGAGGATTTTTGCTGTAACAATCACTGCATGTTGCAGTTTTAGAACTCTCTTGATTTATGGATGGTCAGGTGTAGGGCATCCTGGATATTTTTTAAGCCTTGTGTCAGTATTTGATGTATTTTTGAGTATTTTCGCATGTACTCTGAAATTTGTACTGTGAACCAAGTAGCTTTTGTAGTTAAGTGCATTCAAATCGTTTAAATTAAAACCTAAAACATAGTAAAAATCTAGGTAAAAAGATGTTTTTTAATAAATCAACACAAAGAAGAATGTTTTTATTCTTATTTGAATATTTAAATATTTTCATTTACACTACCATCCAAAAGTTTTAAGTCAGTTATTTTAAATAAATTAATACTTTTAGTCAGCAAGGACACATTAAACTGATCAAAAGTGACAGTGGACATTTTCATTTTCACCATGTATCATGGTTTCCACAAATATATTATTATTATTAATATTATTTTTTCAACATTGACAATAATAATGTTTCTTGAGCAGCAAATCAGCATATTAGAATGATTTCTGAAGGATCACGTGACACTGAAGACTGAAGTAATGGCTGCTGAAAATTCAGCTTTGATCACAGGAATAAATTACATTTTAAAGTAGTTTACAATAGAAAAGTTATTTTAAATTGTAGTAATATTTCACAGTATTGATGCTTTTACTGTATTCGTGTACATATACAGTAAAAGCATAAATGCATGGTGAACATAAGAGACATTTTTCAAAAACGTTGAAACAGTTTCAAATGGTAGTAGACCAATATAACAATACATCATATAAAAACAGCAACAAATTTAACTAGTTGCCTTTCTCGGTTTTAGGAAAATTGCTGGTTTGATCTTCACAGGGAGGGAATCATGATCATCACCTTTGTGTGCTTAACCTCAGGTTGCACCAGCATAATTGTCTCCGCCATAATGCTGCGTTCGTGTTGTGTTAAAATTAGCGCAATTACAAGCTGACAACTTGAGATTCTACTCTGAGCTGAGCATGATTTGTTTCCATGGCAACCCTCAGAATGCCGAAAAGGTTCCATGTGTGGTTGTGTTGTTGGTGACTGCAAAATATTTAATCACTACATTCATTCACCTCTATGCTTTTGAAAAATAAGAACAAAAAAGTGTAAGACTGCAAAATAGCATATAAAAAAGAAATATATATATATGGATGTATGTAGACATTTAATTGTTGAAGATGCTGCCATTTTCCATACAGTGAGAAAAGTCAATGCTTTCATAAAATGTAGTTTCCAATATGTAAGCACAAATTAATTTTTTTTTTTTTTTCTAGTCAAATACTTATAATTTCTGTCATTTATACAGTGTAATTTCACTGTTCCTTGCTATGGTAACATCATCAAATTTCCCCGGTCATGTGGTGATAAATATATTTTCTAAATGGTCCTTTACCTGTGGCTAAGCCTTATAGCCAGTCTGTAAGAAATTCTCATTTCAGAGGCCCCGTCTGACCCTAAAAATTTACAGCTCCTGTTGCCGCCAGCTTGTCAACAGGGTGCTAAAAAACACGGGGTTTGAGAGCTTGCAGATTGTTTGAGCACGCTGCCCAGCACTTCAGCAACTGGTGGAGCTGCAAAGAGAGGAAAGGCAGGGAAAGAAAGTAATCAGAAGGTGAGAGCATTTATTACCACTGGCTTTTAACTGACTCTCCACTGGCAGAGTCCCAAAATTGAAGCCATTTTTCTCATGTGCTTTCTCCCATTCTTGATTAAGACTCCACTGTCTTGAATTTCTGACAAATAGCATCTTTTCTTCTTCTCCTGTGATGAAGCCATTAAAGCATCTGACCATCTTATCTCCGTCTGAGCTAAGCTGTCATGATTGGTGTGTGTGGAAATCTCTAAAGCTGAAATTTATGGGACCTGTTTGGCTCTGGTGTTTTCCTATATATATATATATATATATATATATATATATATATAAGGAGAAAATCAAATTTTGAGAATTTGAGGTAATTTTTCTCTACTATTTCACACTAGAAAGCATTAACAGTATGTAACATGCAGACAATTAATAGACAGTTATAGTGTTTGTATAATAAATGTGTGTGACAAAGCTTGGTTAGCTAGTTTTATTGATTCTGAGCATAGTGTTCATAGTGCATCCATAAAAAAAAAACTTTCGGCCCTTGTTTACAATGAAAAGGTCATGAATTGCTATTAAAAGGACAGCAATAACTATTTGCCTTTGTTCATCTTTTTTAAAGGCCTATAAAATGGACAGTATTTTTTTACAGCCCTCCAAATGACTTTAAAACCTCTATTAAACCACCAGATAGGATGAAAGATTGATTGTCTTCTGTCCACTGCCTTGCCACATTGTTTTATGTATTACTTTTTTTTTTTGCACTATTTAAAATTTTACAAGCAATGTCTTGTGGCTTTGCTGTTGAAATAGTGCACTGTACGAAAACCATGTTAAATTATACAGCAGTATGATTTGTGTTGGTTTGTGTTGCTTTTGTTTTAGCACTTCTTCCATGCACAGGAACCTTGAATTAAGGTGCATTTCTATGAATTGGCCCTCAAGTGCACTAACTTATTTTTTACAGCAGGTTATTTTAAAAATAGGTGAGCTGTGTGACTGACTGCAAGGCTAGACGGCTGAGTTTTTCTGCTGTGCTCGTCCTTTTCCTTGAGACGGTGGTCAGCTTGTGAAAATCTCTCTCTACGGAGTGCGAGTTGCAGAACTCGGGAGAAAAAAAGAAACACCTTCAGGAGGTCGTTAATTGAGTTTTTTTCTTCACTAGGTCAGCTGGCAGAGTCCTGAGAGCAGTCGAGTCCTGGCAAGTGCCCCAGGGCCGTGTCCTGAGCTCATCAGTAAAACAGGCTACTGCTGTATGCCAACCGGAATGTCAAATCAGCATTCCTTCCATGCCGGCACATTTTCATAGTCTTAAGAGATTACATGGACGGCTGGCTTTCACTTTGGTCCGCGGGAGTGGATCTTCCACTGTAATTAATGAAATCACTGCAAAAGTTTTTGTTTAAATGGGTAGTTCTCGTAGGTCAGGGCCCTGAGGGCTTGTGTTTCTGCCCTCTGTAACGGGGGGTAATTGGGCCTTAGATGTGCACACGGAACATGTCGTTATTCTCTCTATCCTCACATCGTTTTAACTGGTTGGAGCAATTTATTTTTTTCAATTATGCACTACCTATAAAAAGCTAGGGGTGCTCCAGCTAATTTATTTTTGTTTATTCCTGTTGCGTTATAGCTGCCGTTATATTCAGAAATTAACAAGATGATGATAATCAGGCCTGTTTCATGCACCTCACATCTGATGCAACTGACGCATATTTGTTTCAGCAGAATTCACACTGCATGCACCCCTTTTTGAAAACACTTATGACTGAATCCGGATGACTTAAGCAGTTTTGCATAAAGTTGAGTATTACTAAATTTTTTGATGCTCTGATTGCTTGCTGCGCTCTGCTGTCAATCCCACAATCCCTCTCATGAGCCTGCCACTCAGCTCATATAGATAATTGATTGAAAATGCTTGCTTGCTTTAGTGCTAGTAGACACGTATGGTCATTGTGGCGTGGTGAGGCACATTGGGTTGCGTTGACTGTGAACTTGAAAAACACTGTGATAGGAAAATTGCTGTTGAGGTCCTATATTAGTACTCTGACTATTTAAAGGTACCCTAGAATCAAAAATTGAATTTACCTTGGCATAGTTGAATAACAAGAGTTCAGTACATGGAAAAGACATACACTGAGTTTCAAACTCCATTGCTTCCTCCTTCTTATATAAATCTCATTTGTTTAAAAGACCTCTGAAAAACAAGCGAATCTCAACATAACACTGACTGTTACATAACAGTCGGGATCATTAATATGTACGACCCCAATATTTGCATATACCAGCCCATGTTCAAGGCATTAGACAAGGGCAGCCAGTATTAACGTCTGGATCTGTGCACAGCTGAATCATCAGATTAGGTAAACAAGCAAGAACAACAGCGAAAAATGGCAGATGGAGCGATAATAACTGACATGATCCATGATTACATGATAGGGAGCGTGAGATTTAAAGGGGCTGCAGCCTGAATCGGTGCATAGTTAATGATGCCCCAAAATAGGCAATTAGAAAAATTTATTTAAAAAAATCTATGGGGTATTGTGAGCTGAAACTTCACAGACACATTCAGGGGACACCTTAGACTTATATTATATCTTGTAAAAACTGGCTCTAGGGCACCTTTAAATAAATGGTGTGCAGTTTTATTTTTTTTTAGAGGCTAGCAATAGCAAGCTTGCTTTGAAAGCATCTCTCCAAAGCCACGCCTCCTCCAAAACACATGAATGCGCACAGCCTGATCAGAGTCTGCAAACCATCACAGTTTTCTTGTAAATTTAAAAACATAAAAGTAGTTCCATTTTAGCTGCTGTTAACATTGAGCTAATTCCAAAAGGTACACAAGTAATAAACTACGTAAGCTGGATAGTTCAAAACAATAACAAATTATACCAAAATCAGATCAAACCATGTAATTAGGAACTGTAAAAGGTAGCTGCTGTTTGTCTGCCATTCTTGCTCAATGTCTACAACTCTGCACAGCCTCATGTAAAACCTGATATATATCAGGATGTTAAGAGATTTTAGCCAGTATAACAAAAAAATGTTTGAAAAACATTACCTGTCCTCCCTTTGTTTAAGCAGTATGTTGAGTGGTTATTTTTTGGTGTGAAATTGATATTAAAAATCATGAAATTACACTGTTAGCTGCTTAATATACTACAGTATTTTTGGTATTGTGACAGCCCTTTTTTCTTATGAAAAAGATAAATCATATATATTTTAAACAGAATCTTCACTTTTTGTTTTACGATAGGGCCAACCAGGATCTATGTAAATGAAAATGTTGAAGGGTGATATATTTTCCTTTTGCCTTGATGTTCCTGACAGACTTGAAGCGTTGGAGTGTTTTAGCACTCAGCCCAGCTCGAGCTCCCTTCTCGGCAGGATTCAGTCTTGGCACTCTGCACTGTATCAACACTCTGTGTGTTTCCTCAACCTTGAGGCTGGAACGCCAGAGGGCCAGCGCAAACAAACTGATACACTTGTGCCAAAATCAAGCCTTTCAAGCTAAAGGGAAGGTTGTAAGGCTGCTGGTGCTTTACTAACACACCGCCCCAAATTCCTGAGCTCTTGAAATGGCACTCATGGCTTAACTTCATTAGTGGGTTTAGATTTAATTACACCTCATTAAGCCTCTTTTTTTAGCAGCTTACAAATATTTAATCAATTTCGAGGTGTTGCGTAGCAAGAGTTTTGTTGAAAGAATGGGAAATTCTCCCAGGCTTGGTTTAGATTTGTATCTGGGAATTGTAGCGCCTAGGGTTGCTGTCAGTTAGTGTGGAAGGTTTTTAATCTACGATGTTAGGCAAGGGAAGAAGATGTTGGATGTCTCTTCAGCTTATAAGTCAATGTGAATTTTCATTTGCAATCCATTTTTTCTTTCACTGTCTATTTAAGAGCGCAACAGGATATGCAACTTGATTTTATCCAATTATTTATCTGGGAATTGAGTGGGTCATGAAAAGTGGCCATTGCATACCCCAATGAAGTCTTGCTAAAACAATGGATTGCTATATTAGCTATTTGAAATAGCTATTTGCCATTGTCGAACACCCCACATGGTGATGTCAGAAAATTTGTTTTTTTAATTCATATATTTAATAATGCTGTCAAATGATTAATTGTGATTACTCGCATCCAAAATACACATATTTGTGTTTACATAAAATATGTGTGTGTGGTGTGTATACATACACACATACATGTATTTATTTAAGAAATATTCACAATATAGACAAGTATATTTATATATAATTTTTATTATATATAAACATAAATATTTTATATAAAAATATATTTTTGTTAAATATATGCATGCATGTGTGTGTATTTATATATACATAATAAATATACACAGTACACACACATATGTTATATAAACACAAACTTTTATTTTGGATGCAATTAATCGTGATTAATCATTTGTCAGCACTAATATTAAATCATATATAATAATTCATTATATAATAATTCAATTGTATTCATATTTTTGTGGAAACTCTGATACATTTTTTCAGTATGCCTATTCTTTAAGAAATAGAAAAATTAAAAAGAACAGCATTTATTTGAAATGGAAATATTTGTAACATTATAAATGTCTTTACTGTCACTTTTGATCAATTTAATACATCATTGCTGTATAAAAGTATTAATTAAACAAAAAATATTTTTACAAATTATATACAGTATTATTCATACACTAGCTCCCTTTTTCTTTTTGTTCTTACTCCTCCTCTTTCTATTTTAGGATGTGTTTGGATGCTCGGGACCCTTACTGTGGTTGGGACCGAAAGCAGCGCCGCTGCACCACCATAGAGGACAGCTCCAACATGAGCCAGTGGTTCCAGAACATCACTGCCTGCCCGGTAAGGACCAGCCATTTAAAGAGTCCACCACACTCACTGCTTCATGCATGACTGACGTTTCGACACATGTCCACCATCTCCATAGCTCTCAGTCAGTCTCCCACTGCAGCTTTGAAATCGGTGTTGCGTGAAAGGTGCTATGCCGCATGATTGATAACATCACTTGAGGCAGCTGCTTTGTGGTCGTTATTTTTTAGGACTGAGATTCTGCACGCACCCAACCTTCAAATTTGCACGTTTTTTTCTCATTAATTCCAGCTGAGGAACCAAACCGCAGATGGCACATACGGGCCCTGGGCTCCATGGCAACCCTGTAGCCATGATGACGGCGAAGGCACCAGTACGTGTCTTTGTCGATCGCGAGCATGCGATAGCCCAACCCCTCGCTGCGGAGGTAAAAACTGTGAGGGTCCCACCATTGAGGTGTCCAACTGTTCAAGGCAAGTAAAAAGTTGTGTTTTTTTTTTTTTTTTTTTTTGTGTGCCGCTATCCTGCATCCAAGGTGCTGAAAGTGAATAGTGTTTTTCGCAGAAGTGGCAGTTCTCTCATCACGCAAGAATCACTGCAGGAACTGAGCACTTTAGCAAATTGAGAACGTTTCCCAATCAGAATTCCTTACCAAAGCTGTCCTCTTTCTCTTCCATCACGCCACATTAGCCTTATCAAATGTGGCAGTGCAGCTGAGAAAAAAAGTATTTCTGTATCCCAACTGAGAATATGGGCTCTTACCCATCACTTCTTGCCAAGATTCACTGATGCTCACTGTTTTTTTCTTTCTTTTTTTCTGCAGGAATGGAGGATGGACACCCTGGTCGTCCTGGGGCCAGTGCAGCACAAGTTGTGAGATTGGGTTTGAAGTCCGCCAGCGATCCTGTAACAATCCTTCGCCCAGGCATGGCGGCCGCGTGTGTGTGGGGCAAAGCAGAGAACAGAGGTAAGAACAATCTTGCACTTTAAAAAAAAAAAAAAAAAAAAAATCACAGCTTGAAAAGTATCAATTTTAATTAGATATTCATCATTTATGTAATATACAGATTAGGTAATATAATTAAGGAGCCTCAAATTAGATTTGATTAGCTCTCACACTAGGAAGATTTTTTTTAATGGACCCCCTGAGATCCACTTAGAATGTTT
Source organism: Megalobrama amblycephala (assembly GCF_018812025.1). Taxonomy (NCBI): domain Eukaryota; kingdom Metazoa; phylum Chordata; class Actinopteri; order Cypriniformes; family Xenocyprididae; genus Megalobrama; species Megalobrama amblycephala. The sequence continues at coordinate 24,685,722 of NC_063049.1, read as the reverse complement.
GTCAAAGTCATTATTTTGTTTTATATTTCAATTTTCACCCTTTGAAAATGGTAAAAAAAAAAAGAAGAACAAGGTCATTTTGCCACAAGAGCAAGACTGACATTATTTTCCCATTGTTTGCTCTAAAGTGTATAATATTACTTTTTTTCATTAAAATAAATGTTTATATTGACCTATAAAAACACAACAAAAAATACTCCATATGACTATATTCCAAGTCTTCCGACGTTATGTAATGATGAGATGACTGAAATTTTCATTTACGTTTATGCAATTACCAGATGCTTGAGAAAATGTGACTTACATAGAGAAACAAAAGCAATTCATCACAGAGCCAACGATATTCATAATATACAATGTCAGGTTTACTAGACAACTAGATATGGAAGAAAGCTAGAGAAAAGGAGAAATGCAAAGAGTAAAAAGATGATTTTACTTGTGTGTGTGTGTGTGTGTGGTCCTGGTAAATGCTACGTTATGAGGACAAAATGCCCCCACAAAAACGGCAATATCCGAAATTTGTTGGTCCCCTTGAGGAAAAAGCTTATAAATCAACTAAGTGATGTTTTTTGAAAATGCAGAACGTTTTCTGTGATGGATACTGTAGGTTTAATGGTAGGGGATTGAATATATAGTACGTACAGTATAAAAATCATTATGTCTATGGAATGTCCCCATAAAACATGAAAACCCAACAAGTGTGTGTATGTAAGTGTGTGTGCATTAAGTTCAATTCAAAATCATTATTATTTGATAATCTTCCCCTCTGCTGCAACTGTTAAATCAAATGTGATGCAGGTTAGACGTTAATAACATTAAATGTCATAGGTTCAAGTTAAGTATTTCATGACCAAATGCAATGTTGTCAAACCTGTGGGCATTTTTCTTAATATATGACCCCTTTAAGCTAATATTTCTCTTCGAGTTTTATCAACTCAGAGCAGACCAACTTATTATTCATGATATCAGTGAAACATATTTTTTCTGCTCACCAGATTCTGCAATGAGAAGGTGTCGTGCCCTCAGCCCATCTTCTGGTCATCATGGTCTCCCTGGTCCAAGTGCAGCTCAGATTGTGGAGGAGGGGTGCATTCGCGCTCCAGGAACTGTGAGAATGGAAATAGCTGTCCAGGGTGTGCGCTGGTACGTACACCTGAAGTACACACACATACACACACACTCACACACACACACACTGTAGCCCTGAAGCCTCCTGCTTGACCATGATAACCAAGCAGCTCTCCTCCAGAAAGATATGTGTGATGTACTGTAAAAGTGGAGCTTATCTGTGATTCAAGATAGACTGAGTGGCCTAGACAAATCTGCACAGTACACTGTTTCATTTTGAAGATTTATGCATTTCTAAAACTGTCAGCTGATCATCTACACTGCCTGCCAGTGGCCTCATTTATCATCTTCAAAATGAGAAATAAATAAAACTAATTATTCATATGTGTATATATATGTCTTCCCACTCTAAACTGAGTATATTTATTTTATACAAGAAAAAATACATTTCTAAGTCCCAGTTCAAACTAACTCTTTCAGTCAGGTAATCATATTAACTGAAGAACCATTTAAAAATGCCATATAAGTGATTTTAGGACAACAAATCAAACCACAACAAAACATATTATGGCATTGTGCAATTCGGTTTCATGCTGAGAATCCATTGCACAAAATCCATCATAAATCTCTCTCCAAAACATACATATTTGTAGAAATATCCATGGAGCTATAGAATTTGGTTGTCATATTTCTTTATATCCTAAGTGACATGCTATAATGCATCTTTCTATACAAAAAAATACAAATCGGAACAGCTTTCAGTTCCCGAAAATGCTCTTTAAGATGCTCTTTTGCTCTTCCATTTTAAATTGGACAGAATTCTTTGCTCTCCAACTCTCTTAAGAGCTGCAATTAATTCAAATTTAATCGACTTAATTAGGACTCAAATTAATGTTCCTTGCAAAGAACTGTAACACCCCCTTGGGTGTCTAGGAGCCATTAAATTTTATTAACTGTTCATGGTGATGGCACAAGAGCTTCACATGCATCTTAGGAAGCAAGGTAATGTCCCCTGTGTATGAGGAATCAGCAACTGGATGATGCCATCAGTGTGTCAATCTTCTCCCTGTTGCAGGAGTACCAGGCGTGTAATCTGGAGTCCTGTCCAGAGGTGCGTCGAAACACCCCATGGACCCCTTGGGTGCCAGTGAACATAACCCAGGGAGGGGCACGGCAGGAGCAAAGAGTACGCTACATCTGCCGAGCCCAACTGGCTGACCCTCATGAGCTCCAGCTGGGCAAGCGTAAGGTGGAGACACGCTTCTGCCCCAATGACGGGACGGTATCCTGCGAAACAGACTGTGAGTGTATACATCCTTTTTTCTCATGCACACCCACACCTAAATGAGCAGATATGACTTGACTCAGCCGATACTGCTGGCTCGAAGACAGTTCAGGGTCACAGTTCAGCACTTGCCCACTTTGCGTATGTCGGGCACCACATTGATTAACTGTAGCATCCTGTCTAAACTCAGGAGAGGTCAACCACTTGAGGTGCACAAGGAATGCATTAGAGTGTGTCAGAATTCACCTTGTGCAGGATGCTGTGACCAGGACGTGTTGTCATAGATGCTGTAAAACACAGCATGACATTGGTGTTTTTAGGTAACCTTGAATTATACAGGAAAAGGCCACTCATTGAAATAATACAACATTAATTAAAGACCAAGGGGGCGTTCACACACAAGAACAGTAACTGTAACGAAAACTATATTACCATTCACAACAATGGACGATAATATTCTGTTTTTTATAAGCGCGCTGCAGTTATGTCATCTACCACTTTAAATGCTCAAGCTCTTTAAAGTCAGAGGACTGGGAAATAAACGACAAGAAGACTGGCAAACAAAAATACTGTCTAAAACTGGCAAACTGGTAACATGCAATAAATGTTTACAGCTCTAGTTGAGGAGCTTCTCAGAACGCCTGGTGTACGACTGACAGGCTCTGGCTGGTCATCGTGGGAGATGTGGTCAGCTTGTACTCAAGAGTGTTCCAAAGGCTACCGCACGCGCAAACGCACTTGCACCAGCGGAGATGGCAAAAGCGTTCCCACCGCCTGCCGGGGATCTTCAGTAGAATATCAGGACTGCAATCCACAGCCCTGTCCAGGTAACACACATGCCCAGAAACACGCTTGTAAGCACAAGCTCATTTACATAGGTGCACACAAATACGCACATTAATAGACTCCCACATATGCTCATAATCAAAGTAGTTGCTCATCATGATGGGAAAGCCTCTGCTTCCATTAGAGTATGTGAAGTGTATTACTGATTTCATTAGCTAATGGAAACCTGAAGCCCCATAGGGACCTGCTGTGGTCAAATTAAGAGGTTTTACCATAATTCCAAAAAGACGTGAACTCAAGGTTAAATTGAATACTCTTTTTTTGTTTTAGAAATCACAAGATCATATGAACTTCCGTGTTAGCGCCAGGACTTTAAAGGTGAAGTGTGTAATGAAAAGACATCAAACTGAATGATTAAAATAACTAGGTTTTTAGATTTAATAAAGAAAATGTGGACGGCAAAACCTGCCACCAAGTTGCTTATTTTCTGTAGGTGAACGGGAAAGTTGCTTTTTGTTTTCTGTGTTTTTTAGCATAATGCTCGAGTATGCGATAGAGTGTTTGGTTGTGCTAATGGACAGTTATCTAGAATGCTAACAGATAGCTTAAGGATGATAACAACCAGTATTATGGTGCTAAAGGACAGTTTAAAAATGCTAAAGGATAGCTAACAGACCGTTTAAAGGTGCAAACAGAGTTTGGGCATGCTAATGGACAGATTAACAGACAGTTTAGGGAGTCCAATAGACAGTTTAAATGTGCTAACAGACAGTTTAAGGAGGCTAACAGACAGTTTAAGTGTGCTAACAGACAGTTTAAAGATGCCAAAGGACAGTTTAAGGCTGCTAACAGACCAAGGTGCGAACAGGGCATGGGCATGCTAACAGATTAGGGTGTTAACAGACAGCTTAGGGAGTCTGACTGACAGTTTAAGTGTGCTAACAGACAGTTTAAAGAGGCTAACAGACAGTTTAAGTGTGCTAACAGACAGTTTAAAGAGGCTAACAGACAGTTTAAGTGTGCTAACAGACAGTTTAAAGAGGCTAACAGACAGTTTAGTGATGCTAACAAACAGTTTAGGGTGTCTGACAGTTTAACAGAGAACGCTAATTGGTAGTTTAGGGTGCTAACAGACCGTTTAAAGGTGCTAATGGAGTTTGGGCATGTTAACGAAAAGATAAGGGTGTTAACAGACAGTTTATGGAGTCTGACAGACAATTTAAGTGTGCTAACAGAGTTTAAGGACGCTAATAGACAGTTCAAGGATGCTAACGGACAGTTTAGTAATGCTAACAGACAGTTCAAGGCTGCTATGTTTTGAAAGTGCAGGGTGACCAGTCACGCTGAAAGTTTAGGGAATCCTTACTAAGATATTTTAAGGATGCTACAGACAATTTATGAATGATAACAGACAGTTTGAGGGTGCTGTGTGTAGGATGACCAGTCACCCTGAAAGTTCCCAAAAGATGGTTTATGTGTTTCTTTAGACATATTGGCAGATACTTGCCAATGCATTGTCTGCTCTAAACTCTGTGTGACAAATGATCACCCACAGTATTTGCTATGCTGTTTTCTACTCAGGCAGAATGAGAAAATAAGATTGAAATAACAGAGTGGAAGGGAACGGGGTAGGGCACATGGACTCAAACACATCACTGACATCAGCCAACCATTTTAATCATCGTTTTGACCTTAGACGTGCACTCCAATCCGACGCCCGGGTTCCCTCTTAGTGTGCGAGGTTCCTGGACTCACTGTGATTGCCATCGCTCTGCCTTCACACTTCAGTCATGCCCCAGTACACACATGCTAATCCGCTGAAGTTAAACGGTGCTTTCTAGTGTAGATAGAAGGAGCCACCCCTAACCTTCTCCTCCGTCAGTCTGATGAGACGTTGAGAGGATGGTGGCAGGGCCTGTTAAAGTGGGGGGAAACTGCACAACAATAAAGCTTCTATCCTGGTCAGTGCTGGAAAACCTAGTTTAAAGTGCTAGCTGTGATTTGGAACATGATAACTGGTTTCTAGGTGGTAAACAATATTAGACCAACAATAAATGTGTTGGGTATACCAGCTTAAGGTGGTCAAGATGGTTTTTGGAACATGGTAACCAGCTAGATATCAGCCATATGCTTCATCTGGAATTTCCAGCAGGGATAAACAAAGAATAGAAACTGAACAGCTGGCATTCGCTGTAACAAGTCTCAAGTGTTCGGTGAGGAGCTTTGTGGGTCAAATATAGCGTTTTGAAACAGTCCCCGTGCGACATTCTGCCCTGCACTCTGAATGTCTGGATCACCATCACATTCCATAACAGATGTTTGCTTGCCTTGTCGCTTGTGCTCATTTCCAATTATTTTTTTTGTATTGTTTTGTGTGTTTGCCTGTTTGATTGACTGTTTTATGTTTGTGTTCGGTACATCGTGTTTGCATCCTCCGCACCGTCTTTCTTGTTTGTGCTGCATTTGCGTCCGCTATCTGATGCTTGGATGATTGTGTCCCCCTGCTTGCCTGATTGTTTTGTGTTTGTCTTTGTATGTCGTATTTGTTTGTGCGTGTTTGGTCTGTGCAGTTAACGGCGCCTGGTCTTGCTGGTCATCATGGTCACAGTGTTCAGTGCCCTGTGGAGGCGGGCACTATCAACGAACGCGCACATGCACCAGCCCCGCCCCTGCCAATGGAGGGGACATCTGCATCGGCTTGCACACAGAGGAGGCCCTTTGCAACACGCACACCTGTGATGGTAAGATCAGCTCAAATCTAAGACCACGAATGGGAAAAATTATACTTTAATTAAAATGTGCTATAAAAAACTCAAGTGTTCTCCAAATTGAGCTCTACCTCTGTCTGTAAGCAGAACATACAGTTGCTTCTCAATGTGTCATCTGTCCATCAACTCTCATTATTATCTCGAATCAGACATACATTTTCAACCCTGCTGAAAAGACTAGTGTAGATTAGCATGGTTGACCAGCATTGTATTTGCCAGCAAAACTCTTGAGGCTGATCGATCAGGAAAATTGTGCTGGTTGGATAGTTCACTCAAAAATGACCATTCTGTCATCATTTACTCTCTCATGTTGTGCCAAAACAGTATGACTTACTTCTCTGGAAATCCAAAGATATATTGAAAAGGGTCTCAGTGTTTTTTGTCCATACACTGAAATATTTTGTTTTGTGTTCCACAGAAGAAAGTCATTGAGTATGAAAATATGGCAGAATTTTAATTTTTCAGATGAACTTTCCCTTTAACTCTTTCCCTGCCATTGACGGAATTTTCCATCATTTACAATATAACGTTTCCTTGCCACTGACGAAAATTTCCGGCAATCCACATGCTTACTGTTATACGGTAGGGAACGCTATTACACATCTTCTGAAAGAGTACAGAATTTCCGACTCAAAACAGGTGAAAAACCAGCAGAAACAAGAGATAGAAACATTGCTTAAAAAAAATGATGATTAGCATATAAATCAAAACTACCTAATGTTAATGAAAGAAATGTCAACCAATGAAGAGGTATAGGACTGTGCAAGCTTTGGGTGTGTTGATGGAAGCAATCTACGATGTTTTGATCATCGTTCTGAATCCAGACGTAGATTTTCTCAGCTTTTTGTTAAAAATGTTGCGTTTTTTAATAAAAAGTGTTGATAAAAAGAATGCATGAAGCTACAATAAAATGTTTTTTGTTGTTGTTTAAAAGCAGACGCTCTGTTCTTTCTTTTGATTTATAAAACGTTATTTCCTGTTCTTGATTCTGATTGGTCAATAGCTGTGTTTTATTCACGATAAAACAGCTATGACCGCTTCACCCAACGGCTCTGTGTATCACTACACAACACCCTTAGCAGCCACTCTTAGCAACGTAAACTGTGTGTTCTCAATTGATATTGTTCATTGAAGCTTACTGTATTATGTAGAAGAGTGTTGTGAGAAAGAGATCAAATGAGCGACTTTATTACCTGCATTCAGATTTAGCATTTTCCTTCAGGTCAGTCCTATGTTCATAATAAAAAATCTGTTTAAATGTCCAATGTATTATCTTGTCCTTTTAACAGTTAAGGGGTTTTCCCGTGACTGACAGCACTAGTCGAAGCATTTGTCAGTTATGTCTTCTTCCGTGTTCACAACAATTCAGTCTTTTCAATGTAAGTCTTTGCTACTGACTGACACACTCATAAAGACAGTCTTTGCCGCCATCTAATGGCGTAATAATGTAACTTCTGTTGCTGTTCACGGTCAGGGACCTTTTTTTCCGGGGGAAGGAAGGTATTTACTGATTTTACTTCATGAAAATAGCATTGATACATATTTTTGGATTTAATATTTATATTGTGTAGTAACCATTTTATAAAAGCAATAAGGTACTGGAAGCTAGTGCTGTATCGTGAATAAGTCACGGCTGAAGGCAGCACAGCCTCTCATACCTTACTGCTTACATATTGCATGTTCAGATATTCATATAACAAAATATTCTGGGTGCCATGAAAATTTTGTGAAAATGATCCAAAATTCTGGCAAATGGCTGGCAATTTTTTTTTTTTTTTTTCTTAAATGCTGGCTGGGAAAGAGTTAAGAAACCTGGTGAGGACAGCAGCATCCACAACACAACATATGCTGTTTTTTTTCAACAGGGTAGTTTATTTATGACCAAGTGATCATCACTGCATTGAAGGCAAGATTTCAGGCCTTTCAATCATCAGAAACACACTTCAGATTCAGAAAGGGGCTTCTGGGTCCTCCAGGCTACAGATGGTACCATATGTGAGCTGCATGCCTATGGAAGTGTGCTGCGTGCAAGCAGACTCTGGCAGTGCAAAGCTCTGTTGTCACATTCTGTTGCAATAAAAAAAAAATCAGCTGTTCCTTTAAGACAAAATTGAAATTTATGAAGATTGGCACCATTGAATCATGTACAAAAGCCCTGTAGCTTTAACAAATACTCTGCTACCATTGTATTTCCTTTGGCTTTCTGATTAAAACCTCAAATCCATGTTGTCAGTGGCAGATCCAGAGTTTAATAATCAATCAAACAAAAATGAGAGGCTTTAAAATATTTAGCTTTTATTCCAGTTGATATTAAGAGCAAATAGAATGCAGAACATTCTGTATCAGTCACTTATAAGATTCCATTTCAGTCAGGATGCTGCCTAAGAAATTCTTCATGACATATTGTTTGCTTCTGAAAAAAAGGGGCTACCTTTTATCATTGTTAACTGTGGATCTGCATTTTACGAAATGCCAGGATATTCTCTGGGACTACTTGCTACTGATAATAAAGTCTTTTAGATTCAAACATTTGGCCTCAGTTGTCCTCCTGATGAATTTTTTAGGCTCTGAGAGAATTGTAAGACTTGCATATGGTCTAGACAAGCATCTTAAAAGCTGAAACATGAAAGGAATGTGTATATTTACAGATTGGATTTTCCCAGCAAACAAATACATTTTAAATCAAAGTTTCTTCCAAGTAAAGTTCTTGGTACACTTGCTCTGAAAGTGTTGCCTCAGACTGTGATTATTTTTGCCTCCCCGTGTGACTCTGGTGGTGTTTGTTTCATGTGTGTGGGTGGGCCATTGAGTCGGCAGCGCTCTGGTTAGACTGCCGCCTGAACTGTGAGGATGGCCAAAATTGGAGCTATCTATTTAGAGGGAGAGTTTACCCAGAAATGAAAATTTTGTCATTTTCTCACTGTTATGTTCTTCCATACCTGTATGATTTTCATTCTTCCTTGCACCAACAAAAGGAGAAAATGTAAATGTACTGATTTCTCCATTTTATGGGGACTGGAGCTTTTAAGCTTCAAAAAGCACCCAACAGTGTCATAAAAGAAGAATTGAAATCATTATTTACTGATAACCTTCTCCAGTGAGCTGTTAACCACTGCAACTGGGTCACTGAGGCCCTGTTTACACCTGGTATAAGATGCGTTTTGGTCGATTGGATCACAAGTGGACGACGAAAAAAATAAAGGTGTAAACAGGGTCTAAAAAATTTAGAGCTTGTCCACTTTCGACCACTTCCAGAGGTAGTCAAAAATGCATAGATGCTCATGTGGTCGAATGTGTTTGAACAACCACAAAAGACTGCCTATTGACTAAATGCATAAACATTATGTGAAGCGTGCTAGCCAGACGGGATCTATACTTTGTCGGCTGAAGAACCAAGTTTGGTTGGAAAACGAAAAATGTACCAAGCACGTTGTCTCTGTGCGCGTTCATATCATATAAATTGCATGAGCTTATTTCATCCATTAGATTGAAAGATCTGGAAAAAGCCCATATATTTACCTGCCTATAGACCTCCCCTTGAAGAAATCAGGACAGAAGTGGTCGAAAGAAGACGGATTAAAATACCAGGTGTAAACGGGTACGCGGTTTCCCTTTTCTACTTGTGATCCGATCTACCAAAACGCATCTTAATACGAGGTGTAAACAGTGCCTCAGTCAATGAGTTAAATTTGAGAACTGGATCAGTTCAACCGATTCCTTGCAACAATTTCGAGAATATAAATTTGAATATAGTAAAAGTTATATGGACCACTTTTATTAAATTTTCATGTTTTTTTTGTTTTGTTTTGTTTTTTGGTGCTTGACAGAAGAAAGTCATAGAGGTTTGGAATGACATGAGGGTGAGTAAATGATGTTAATTTTTGGGTGAACAGTTTCTTTAAACCCTGTGTTTGTGACCGTGTCTATGTGCAGGTGGGTGGATGGCCTGGTCGGTGTGGTCTGAGTGTGATGACTTGGGCCTGCAGCTGCGCAGTCGTGTGTGCGGGGCTCAATCCACGCCATGTGTGGGAAACAGCTCCCAGCACCGAGACTGCAATGAGATCCCAGGTGAGAGAGGGCTATATATACACACTCTCATATATATTCACATGCCGTCCGACTATTCCATTATGAAGCAAAGCGTTTCCCAATTGCAATGTTACTGTTATTAAATAAACATACACTTTTAAACCCTGTCAAACTCGCTGTTGTTTTTAATAGATTAGATGTAATATGTTTACTTGTGCTTATTCATTACTCTGGCTGGAGGAGTGGAAGTGTTCAAAGTGAAGAACTGAACGCACCCAGCCTGCGAGAACACGAGTTATCAGAGCGGAATACCAAGTGAATCAGGCACTCTAATTAATATTAATGTTATGCCACAAGGCAGACTCGCATCCAATTTCTCTCCAATTTTGGGAAAAGGGTTCCAGATCCTGAGGTGTCTTAGACGGTGAGGAGATCAAGGAGAATTGTGCATCTCAATCAAAACATCTCCCCCCCACACCCACCTCTGCTCTTTGTGGAGATTTCAGATATAGCTTGAAAAGCATGACTCTGGGTGGTAATAGTGCACATCCGACTGTATTGCAGCAGTGAAAAATGTGTTTCCATTGAAATGCACCTCATTACGTCAACCAAAATGAAATATTTACTCTAAACGAGTGTTTAAATCAAGTTTAGCTATGTATTTTGCAAAATAGCTTGCAATTGTTTTTTACTGACATTGCTGTTTATTCTTGAATACTTGGGGTGTTTGAGAACTTAATGGCAGAACAGCAGTAATAATTTCATCACTTTCATGCAACCCGACTGACTGTGAGTCTTTGATGTGATTTCCTGTACTTTATCACTGCGGCCCTGATCATCCCTCAGGTATAAAACATAAGACTGTCTTCCTCACCTCTCAGGTCTACAGTTCTTTGAATCACCTTACTTCCAGGAAGGTTGCTTTTGAATGGAGATGGTGGTGGTAGAAGATGGGATGTGATTGACGTTTTGGCTGTAATTCAGAATTGGAGGAAAATCAAGGAAGTGTGTAATAGGCCATTCACACCAGACTGTTCCTTGCATCAGTCTGCTCCATTTTTAAAGGAGTGGCTTATAATGATTTCACTTTTTTAACTTTAGTTTGTGTGTAATGTTGCTGTTAGAGCATAAACAACGTCTGCAAAGTTACAACGCTAAAAGTTAAAAACAAAGCGAGATATTTTCTTTTAAAGAATTCTCTGTTTAAAGGGTTAGTTCACCCAAAAATGAAAATTCTGTCAGTAATTACTCACCCTCATGTTGATACAACCATGTAAGTCTTTCTTTCATCTTCGGATCACAAATTAATATTTTTGTGATTAAATATGAGCGGTGGAATACTCCTCCATTGGCTTTAAGGGGGCCCAAACTTGTCCGTCCAGAAAGTCAGTGAAGAAAATGTTTAAATAGTCCATGCCACTACAGTGGCTCACCCGTACGTTTCTCAAGCGACGATAATACTTTTCGTGCGAAAAAAAACAAACAAAAGAACGACTTTATTCAACTATTCATTTTCTCTCTTGTAGGCCTCTGACGTAGCTCCATGACGCATGCGCGAGAACTAAACTGACGACGGTCTTCTTCTACTACTACTTGTTACTGGCTGCTCACTCCTTAGGAGTATTACCGCCACCTAGTGTTCAAGATGAAGTGCTGGCATAGCCGGAAGCGCTAAACTTTGTTTACAAGCAGGTGAACGCGCGCGCGCGACATTGATCGTGCTTTTGGTCTCGCTCTAAGTAATTGTTTACAATGGTTAGAAAGTGTGCATTTCCTGGATGTCCGAATCGTGAAAAACTAACGAGTAAACGTAAAGGTGCCTTAACATTGCCACAAAATGAACGGCTTACCTTTCACCGTTTCCCATCAAATGATCGTGAGGGACTGAATCTATGGCTGCTGGCTGTTCAACGGGATGTTAATTTACCAATTAATTTCGTCAAGCACATGAAGTTGTGCAGTGAACATTTCTCTCCAGACGACTTCAAATCAGTTCAACAAAAAAGATTACTGAAATCAACAGCTGTGCCCAACTTGTTTATACAGACCAACAAGGTAAGTGGAAGCAGTATGTGGTAATTGTTAAAGTCATGATACACTCATTTAGTTTTGTCTTAATTTGTATATGGCTATATATTAAAAAATAAAAAAAACATAATACATGATACAGTGAGTTTTACAGTGTCTGTGTATTCAGGTTCGAATAAGTAAGGTTGGTTAAAAAAATTCAAGTCTTCATCTACGTCAAAATCTGCCGACATATTTACAAATAATGGTTTTTACATACAGCGCGCGCGTTCACCTGCTTGTAAACAAAGTTTAGCGCTTCCGGCTATGCCAGCACTTCATCTTGAACACTAGGTGGCGGTAATACTCCTAAGGAGTGAGCAGCCAGTAACAAGTAGTAGTAGAAGAAGACCGTCGTCAGTTTAGTTCTCGCGCATGCGTCATGGAGCTACGTCAGAGGCCTACCAGAGAGAAAATGAATAGTTGAATAAAGTCGTTCTTTTGTTTGTTTGTTTTTTCGCACGAAAAGTATTATCGTCGCTTGAGAAACGTACGGGTGAGCCACTGTAGTGGCATGGACTATTTAAACATTTTCTTCACTGACTTTCTGGACGGACAAGTTTGGGCCCCCTTAAAGCCAATGGAGGAGTATTCCACCGCTCATATTTAATCACAAAAATATTAATTTGTGATCCGAAGATGAAAGAAAGACTTACATGGTTGTATCAACATGAGGGTGAGTAATTACTGACAGAATTTTCATTTTTGGGTGAACTAACCCTTTAAGGACTACAACAAATGGCTGGTAGGGACTACAACGAGCTACTTCCCGGGTTAGTGACATCACTAACCCTAAAATTTACATAAACCCCGCCCCCGAGAACACGCAACAAAGGGGTGAGGCCATGTTATTGCAATAGAGTTCGTAACACAAATGCAATAGCATGTCATAAAAGCAAGATGACAACATGACAAGTTATAACCGTTATTAAACTAAACTATACATGTTCTATCTTCAAGCAGCAATATTCTCTGGCTCTGTAGGATCTTACAACAGTTCCCACATGAGCGATTTATAGATTATCATGACAGAATATGCTAATCAATGACTATAAGATGGTTAACTCCACATCAGCTACATAAATTCATCAACCGTTTAGAAACATCTGGTTGCATTCTACATGTTGGCACTTCTTCTTGAGTCTCTCCATCATTGTCCGACTCCGGTTTGAACATAAAAGGCTGAAAAGTTTCTGACATTTTCAGTGAGTCTGCATGAGGTAAAGTTAATTGGAGCTGCTAACACGAGCTCCTGAAACTCCGCCCTCTTCTTGAGAGCAGCAGCTCATTTGCATTTAAAGGGACACACAAAAACGGAGTGCACTTTTCATGTTTTTTAATGTTGACATCAAGGCTTCACATCTGTTTTATAAGGATAATATGAATAATTTTACATATTGTTGGGCCTATGCAGTTCATGGTAATATTAATAGATTTTAATATGACTCTTTTTCTTTACTTTTAAAGGGAAAAAAAATCTTGCATTATTTTCAGTCATCACTTCATGCCTTAAATAAAATTTACATTTACATACATTTATGCATTTGGCAGACACTTTTATCCAAAGAGTAAATTCAAAGTATTAAACCCATGGCCTTGGCGTTGCTAGCGCCATGCTCTACTGCTTGAGCTACAGGATTTTCAATTCTAAAGCAAAAGTAATTGACAGCTACTGCTCTAGATGGATGTCTATGACCGTTCCAATGCATCTCGAGCCACGATCGTTGTGTTTTTAAGAAGTTGAAAGATGTGCAGCATCAGTTCAAGACATTCAGATAGAGCTCAAATCATTGCTCATCCTGTGTAACAGCCCCTAATTATATATCTCCTTCTCTTCACAGCGATTCTCCCGGCATCTAGCTATGAGAAGGACCAGCAGTGTGGGGGTAAGTGCTTCGACAGAAGTGTTTGTATTGTGTTCACCGCATGTTAGTATGCGCTTGTGCATGCACTCTCTCGTGAATGCTCAAAGACGTGTAGCAGTGTGCTGCTTGTGTGTCATGTTTCACGTCAGCTCCTTTTCATCCTGAACTCAGAAAGAAATGGAATCGCTAACCAGGTTTAAGTGAGTGAACTTCATCATTCACATTGTTGATCTTTTTTGTTTTTCTCCATGTGTCGAGCTTCGCAGCTCTTGCAGCACTCCCGGGCAGAGGTGCTGCCTTTCCAGTGCATGCACAGATGAAAAATACATGATGGGGCACAGCGGTGCCTTTTAGGTTGCGGATCCAGGCCACATTGGGCAGTGGCTGTCCTCAGAGATGGCACCACAGTGCCAGTTTGGTGATTCTCCAGGTGGCAGCACATATTACCCATCAGTGTCCAGCAGTGGCACTCTCCTGAGTGATCGTTGTCCAATTAGAGCAGTTCGTGACGGGGGTATGGCGTTCACTCTACTCAATCACATTTCGCACTCATTACGGGTCAGACCGGCAAGATGCCTGGTCCGTCACATCGACCGGCTAATCACAGCACTGTCCCTTGGCACTGCATCATTCAGCCAGATGCTCTCAAGCACCTGCCTTCCACTGGTTGATGGCTACGGACATGTGGTGTTAATGATGAGAGATAAAATGGTGCTGCTTCACAAAGTTTCCACTGACAAGGATGACTATATTGTCTCATTTTAAAAAAAGCATATTTAGTCAAAGGTCTGGATGAGAGTGACAACATATTACAGTTATTTGCAGACAAATGGTTACCTGTAATATTGCCATCTCTTCTTTCCCCAGGGTTCACTCTGCTTCACCTGATAGCTACGGGTGTGTCGTGCTTCCTGGGTGCCGGCCTGCTGTCCTTCCTGGTGTATGTGTATTGCCAGCGGTTCCACAAGCCCTCGCAGGAGTCTGCCGTCATCCACCCCACCACTCCCAACCACCTCAACTACAAGGGCAACACCACACCAAAGAATGAGAAATACACACCCATGGAGTTCAAGGTCAGTGCTGACACCCTGGTCACATTTTTTTTGTTCTGCTCCTGTTTTATGCCATGAAAAGTGTCAGTTGGACCATTGTTTTTATTGTTGATTATGTTGCTGCACTTAATCTTACCTATATTAGATGTATGCAATGGATCTATCGCAAGGAACTACCTCTGATTCTATTGAGTGATTGGTAATTGAAGTTTAAATAGAAGGAATTGCATTATGTGGGAATGTTTTGTATGAAGCAAGAAAACTTTTTGTTTTGTTGGGGATGTTTTGATTTCATTAGCTATAACGAGGTGTAACATCCTTGCAAAGTCACAGCGGCTGTTTGCTACAGTCATGCACATTTTTATTCACAATGTGCAAGACTTTCAGTATGATGTGCTATGAATTATGGTGGCTTACAATGTAGTTGCTAAAAGTAGGATGGATGGATTAGTACTTCTTCTTGTCAGTATTGGCCTGAAAAAAAAAAATGGTGGCAGTTAAATTTCCTCTTTTTTTAAAACAAATGTATTCATTTGTTTAGCAAGGATGCATTAAATTGATCAAAATGGAGAGTAAAGAAATTTATAATAAATTGTTCAAATAAATTGTTCTTTTAAACTTTCTGTTCATCAAAGCATCCTAGAAAACATGTATCATGGTTTCCACAAAAATATTAAACAGCACAACTGGTTTCAACATTGATTATAAGAAATGTTACCTTATCACCATAACAGCATATTAGAATGATTTCTGAAGGATCACGTGACACAAGTTTGAAAATTCAGCTTTTGTCATTTTTGGCACTGTGATAATATTTCAAAATATTACTGTTTTTATTGTATTTTTGATCAAATAATTTCAACCTTGGTGAGCTTAAGAAACTTGCTGATCCCAAACCTTTGCATGGTAGTGTATTTATTCATATGGTGTCAATCTGCAGCCTTTATTGTATTTTCTGTGCCGAATTTTGGTGGATTTAAACATGGTAAAATGTGCTAAAATTGAGCTCAGAGTACTGCACTCCCATTGATACTGTAGCTGAATGCATAATCAAATAAAAAAAAAAAAAATTTAATGAACACTCAAAAGGGAGAGATATGTAGAACTTTGGGAATACCAGTCATAGTAATTCTGTAGAGATCTGTGCAGATTCTGTGTGAGCCTGCAAATAAGTCTCTAATCTAGGCCAGCATGAAATCTATGACCTGAGAATTTCAAATAAATCTCAGTGGATTTTTTGCACGTCCTGTTCATATTGTTGTTTATTTTGGCTACTTTTAGAATGTTTTCATTTACTTAAAGGGTACATAACAGACAGTTTCTGCCAATCTCATGTTAATCTTGAGTACCTTTAGAGTAGTATTGCATTCTTCATATCTCCAAATAGTCTTTAGTTTTATCAGATTTATAAAAGACAGATATGCTGTACCGAGTCTTTCCGAAAACAGCCGTGCGCGAAGCTAAAGAGTCACAAGCACACGCAGCTTCGATGGTCAGCTAAACAAATGTATATAAACACATGCAATACATCATCGAATTATCCCTGGATAACTTTTGATTCACTATACATTTGTGTTGTTTACATTATATGCACTTGCACGCCGATTGCCAACAAAACAGACATTTGATGCAGTTTTATTTACCACCTGGGGTTCCGACTCATGACTGGGATCTTTTATCTCTGGGACCACTCCATCTTTCAGTTTCAAATGAGGGTCGAACTGGGCCTCGTTTATAAAACCATAAGCGCCGATCCTGAGGGCTCGAGCGGCCACGGGAAAACACAAGATATTCTCCATTCATTTTAACCAATAAAAAATTGATTGCAAATTTCGGACACGACTTTATCCTTATTTTGATAGTTAATTTGAGGCAGTTTCTATGGTTATTTTAATGACAAATGTCGTGAGCGCATCAATGTAATGCATGTGCTGTAATGCGTAAGCTCCACTGTTTCCTTAACACTGGGTTCTTTGGGAAGCAAGGTTATCTTTCCCTCACAACCAAAAACACACTTCTTTGGTGACTGTTGATTTTGTGGTCTAAAAACAAAGTGACAAATCTTTCTCGAGCAAGTCCTGTGCAGCGTTGCCGATGACTTCCATAACCCGAACAAAGCACGTTGAAGGGCGTGCTCTTGCGCTCTCTGGGTGATGTGTGTGTCCTGGGAGAAGTGCCCATACAAGGAATTCCACCCTTTATGACATCATACAGGGCCATACTCTGAAAAAAACTTTCTGAAACTTATATGAACCCTGAAGGGGTGTATTTGGCACAGAAATACTCCATCATACGTCCAACTCGTTTTTTATTTTTTTTATTTTGGCCATGTTTAGCAAGAGAATCCAACTCTTTAACAGTGTAAATAAGTCAGAATGCAAGAAATAGCATTAGACATCCCCTTTAAAAGAGTGTTTAACAGCTCCATTCTACACATTTAACCATATTTAAATCTATTTTGCAGATGTTGGGCTTGTCAGGACGCTCAATCAAACAGTGTTTTGATAGCGCCACAGAGATACACTTTTCATGGGAATGCGCCTTCAAATGCCTTTTTATGTAGTGTTTGCATATTAAGCTGTGAGTATTTTAACATCAAAAAATGACATATTTCACTTTTACGTTTCCCCACAGATGAGCTAGCAGAAAAAGTTGTGAGCAGTCAAGAAACCAAACTCAGTCGGAGAGCAAGCTCATTTGTTTTGTCCAAAATGAGCATCAATAGATAACTGATAGTTTGGAGATTACCGCTGGTTTCCCTCTCCCTGCGGCCGCTTGTTTAGCCGTCTCTTCTGGCTGCACGCGGCTCCTGGCACACACTCCGTCTTTATTAATGGGCTCCATTAGGCTGTTTAAGCAGCAGCCGCTCGGTGGACTCCCACAGCTGGTTGTGACTGATCGTCGAGCTCATCCAATTAGTTTGGCTCGGTTCGCTCTCCCTCCACCTCGTGTCCTTGCTGTGACACCTGTGCGAGCTTTTTGCCACTTTTTCCATCGATCTTCTGCATGACCAGTACTCACTCGAAACTCATTATGAGACTTGGGCAATACGAGTGGATCAAGAAAGAAGTGGCCGCTGCAAAAGGCCGTCGCTCGGGCCTCTGTCCGTGCGTTCCCAGGCCACGACGGTGCGCAGATGGCTGTGTGATAGTAACCATGTGACACGGACTGCCTCTGATTGATGGGTGTTTGAATAAGCATCCGTTGAGAGCCACGTTGTAAATCAGGATGAATATTCTGATTTTGCACAGGGAGCCGTTTGTCGAAAGGCTGCAGAAGATACCACAGTCAGGAAGATGTAATTTGGTTTTGTAATAGCAGACAAACATTCCCCTCACTTGTCACTCACTGACTCTTGGATAAAACGGCAATTTCATCTGTCTTGTTCAGACTGAAAATGAAGATCTCAGTCCCTTTGTAGAGCTATTGTTTGCCAGGTATTGAAAAGTATAATTGTTGCACAGCAGTTCTCGGCTACGGTGAGTCACTCAAATCAATCTTGTACGTTTCATAGCTTCGCTCCCCCAGTAACTGAGCTGTAGGTTTTTTGGAGCTAGACAAATGGTATTTCTCGAGAGCACATACATTTATGACCCACAAGTTCACCACTTTTGAATTCTACAGCTTATCTTCTGTGGGCCTTACATATTTAAAGGTGCAGTGTGTAATTTCTGCTCCACTAGTGACACCAAACAGAATTGCCAAAGAAGATTTCTCGATATCTTTTCTGCATGGTTTTAACATGTTGTTATGTAGTTGCTGGGGAGTTGTAAGTGGTTTTAACATGTTGCTATGCAGTTTCTACAGTGTTCTGGATTTTGTGTCCTGAGTGGTTTTTAGCATATTGCTGTGCGTTCGCTGTGGTGTTCAGTAGACCCCACTTGAAGGTCTATGATATTCTGGTCCATAGATGTAGTTCATTGCAAGCCTACATGATCTACTGTACAAGCTCATGCCATTGGTTGAGCAAATATTGCTATTTTGGGCTGCTCAAACACAATAGTGGTGCAGATATTACAACCCTGTGTTTCATCTCAGAGACTGATTTGCCTCTGAGCTCATGTAACTCTCCTTTATTCTTTTTCCTCTACAGACTCTGAATAAGAACAATTTGTTGCCGGACGAGAGGACCAACTACTTCCCTTCTCCGCTTCAGCAGACAAACGTGTACACCACCACGTACTACCCCACAGCGCTGGGCAAATATGACTACCGCCCAGACTCCTCGCCCTCTCCCTGTAGAACCTATAACCACAGCTGAGACACGTGTGCCATCCGTAGCTTTAAGGCCGCTCTGGACGTCTCCTCCTAAAATCCTCCACTTTTCCCACCCACACACTCTGCACCCAATGAGGTGCTTGTTCCAACATTCCAGCTGATTTTTCCCCAAACTCTCTTCCCTGAGGACCGTGTCTCCTAAGTCATGCCTTGTGGTGTCCGATGGGGGAAAAGTCCAGTGATTCAAACAGCACTTTTTAAAGATTGTGTAGCTACACTGACTTTAATCAATGGATGTCTTGATTGATCTCTGCAGAACTCCCATTACTGGAAGGAGATTTTGCTGAAGCTGAAGGTGGGAAGAGAAAATTGTGCTGGCGTTCCGTACCAATCCAACAATATTCATTACGGGAATGCAATCTGCCACGCTGTGGCGGTTCTTTTTAAAACCACATAAGAGAAGAATAGACGGACACCAGACAAAAGAGAGCAATCAATGGTGACATTATCAGGTTTGGTTAGAACGGTGGTATTTTTACCTTTGGATGCAAATGTAAGGACGTCCCACTGACTTCCGACCTTTGAGAGGCAAATCTCTAACAAAAGAGGACGAGTCGCAGGATCAATGCATCTCCTGGGTGGACTGTTTGGATACAAGTTTGCAACCAAGCTGCAAGAAAAGAACAGCTTAAAATAGGATGCTATTCAAAGCGGACTCTTATCAGAACCGAAATATAGATTTTCAGCACGTTAAAAGCATAAGGACAGAAAATTGCCTCATTCTTTCCCTAAAAAGTTGAAAAACCTTTTTTTACTTGCGAATGCATGGGAATTGAGGAATATTGCACCAATATGGAATATGCTTAGGTCTGAAGCAAACATGTTCTACTCTGTTACTGTAAGTCCCGGTGGTCATATTAAATATGACTGGGTTCAAACCGAGACGGACTATATTTTATTATGAAAAATGTAGGAAATACTGATAGCTTGGCACTTGTTTTCTACGGTTATTTTAAAGAGGGAATTATTCAGCAGTCGTAGGATAGATGGACAATAGAGTTTATTTAAGATAAGAATACAATTCATTGATGGAGCTATACTGAACATTTCATATATTATTTTTTATTATTGTTTCCAGATGGTGTATTCCTAACCATCATCACATTTATCAGAGATAAGAGCGTAGGCGTACACCGGTATATGAGCATCATATATTCATAAAATTGCCCAGAGAGTCAACACAGAAATGATCAATGGATCACTGTCTTTGTCACATCAAACAATATCTGAAAATATAATCTGTGTGCAGCACTATGTGCTCATCTCAGATCTGATTTTGCTCATGCGTTCACATGCTTCCCAGCGGCATCACGCCCACATTCCAGATGCAACTCTCCAGTTATCGATAAAAGCGATTCAGGAATGGCAACTCTCATCAGGATGTAGTATTTATGGTATGCTTGGTTTCTAAAGGGCATTGAAAACTAAACTAAGCTATTTTATCAAGCTCGTTTAATGAATGCTAAGCCAACCATGCTTTCAGCTAAGCATGAGTACATGGGTTGTAACTAAGTGATGTCCCACCACGAAAAAGTAATGCCACGCAAAGGTTAGTATAATGTACATGTATATTGTAAAGCTAACACTGTTTTTTAAACGCCTTATAGTTGTAAAATAATATGTGCCGCAGCTGTGTAAATATACCAACCGTAGGGATTGTGTGGGGATGGAGCCTGTCAGTGTCCAGAGTTTAACTGCAGTAGAGAGACCCATCTTGTTGACCAACCCTGATCGATAACATCAAAGATTATACACTAGAGTCTCTACAAACCTAGGCATAATTCATATGAATTGATGATTTTTAAAGTTCGCATGATATTTGGTTCACAAATTTAAATCACTTAAAAATACATTTGCCTGTATTTTGATGTTGTCGGATCCTGTCCAAGGTATTTAATGGGGAGTGAGTTTGTTTTTTTGCTCCATAATGCTTGAAATTTTAGTTAATTGTTGTGGCTCACATGCCACACCTTTACAGGGATGTCCAAAAATCCCAGACCATTACTAAAATGGTTCCTACTAATTTTTTTTAAAACAATTTTATTTGCAAATAATGTTATCAGCATCATTTGAATGAAAAGTTAAATTGAAAGAAAAACTCACTTTTTCTATATATTCTTATTCAGTCCAAAAACATTTTATTACCTGAAGTAAATCACAGATTTAAAATGTCTTTCAAAGGCTTTTTGACTTCACTGTATGCATGAAAAGAAATCAAGAATAGGCAAGACTCTAAGCTCATATTCAATGTTAAAAGGTCAAACTAAATCCCCACATTCGCTCCAATGTGCCTGCCCAGATAATATTTTGGTCAAATGCGGCTGCTCTGTGTAAGTCGGGTTTTGAAAGGAGAATCTCTGATATCGAACATTCATAAAGCCAGACGACGCAATGAGGCGCTCCATCCCTGCAAGGCTTGGTGCCCTTCTATGCAACTGACCTGGTGGTTAGATATGCGATGTAGACTGTAATCACTGCCTTTTAGACACTGTGAATTTTTGGTACTCTATATTTTTGTATATTGTACATTGTAAAAGATAATAAACCTTGATGCCAACCCGGTCTAACATGAGCCGTTTCGTCCTTTCCCAACTCCTCCCACACTACATCAATCTAGGTCACCCCGCTGTCTCCCGCAGAGTGAAAGGTAAGCGTTTTCAAATTGTCATGTTTTCCAATCCAGTTTCAGGTTGGCTATCATACACTCCCATTTGTATGTGTAGGGATTCGCTTGGCAGGCTGAGGGAAATTGGACCTAAATGCTGACAACATTTCCCTTCACACAATCCCTCCTCAGAGAGAAAAATGGATGTTGGTCTTTGACATGATACAGTGTTTGCCCTTTTCACTCAAGACCTGATGCCATAAATATTGAAGTTGGCATCGCTATCCAAGATTTACCCAGTGAGTGTGAGAAGTTTATTCACTGCTCAGTCTCTCTTATTTATAAAGAAGATGCGCTAGAGTTTTAAATGAGTGAGAGTCGATAGGAACCGGCAAAGTCTCTTTTTATGTGGTTGTTTGGATGATCAATAATTCTAGTTTAAACAGTATTGCTGTTGCTCCATTCAGTCAAAGGAGTAGTTCACCCAAAACTGAAAATTCTGTCATTATCTACTCACCCACCCTCATGTTGTTTCAAACCAATCTGACTTTTTCTTCTGTGAAACACAAAAGTAGAAAAAGTATTTTAAATACAGTACAGAAGCTGCTTTTTTCCATGCAGTTACAATGAATGGGGACTGGAGCTTTCAAGTTTCACAAATATATCAGAGAAGTGTCTTAATCCCAGTAATTATATATTGCTATATTCTTAGACTTTTAGGATAAAAGATAAACATCTAAGATGTTATTCACTGAAAATATTCTCCTCCAGTGCCACTGTGACCAGAGAACAGAGTTGAATGTGAATTGGATCAGTCACGTTGCTTTTTGTATCTCATGGATGTGCCCAGGAATGGGTGGATGTCAAGATTTTCAGTGTACATAAGAAGAAGCTCAAAGGAACCTGAATAATGGACAAGAACAAACTCCTTCCGGAAGCACAAACATACTGACCAGTGAGGTTCATTCTTGTTTGTTACGCAGTACGTTTGAGCTTCCGGAAGAGGTTTGTTCTTGTGTGTTATTCAGGTTCAGTTGAGCTTCTGCTTATATTCGTTGATCAATGTTTATATGTGAATAAAAGCCTAAATTAAATCTTTTCATCATAAAAAGCAATCGAGTCTCTTCAGAAAATTTGGACTAAACTGATTAATACAGTTTTCCGATCTCCTTATGAACTTCTTGAAGCGTCAAAGTGGCAGTTGCAAAGGCATTCAGTGGAGGGACAGACATCTCTCAGATTTCATCAAAAATATCTTCATTTGTGTTCCAAAAATGAATGAAAGTCTTAGGAGTTTGGAACAACATGAAGGTGAGTAATTAATGACATAGTTTTCATTTGGGGTTAACTAACCCTTTAAAGGGTGTAATATTGAAAGCTAGCCATTGAAATTGTTACTGCAGTCCCTCCTCCTCAGAGTCGGCGCTCACGCGGGTTGCCAGATTGAGGACACGCAACAGGAATAAGTGAATTTGACAATGGAAGGTGACAAGCCTTACACTCAAGTTGATTAATCCGCATTTTAATGTGACCCTGGACCACAAAACCACTCATAAGTCGCACGGGTATATTTGTAGCAATAGCCAACAATACATTGTATGGGTCAAAATTAGCGTTTTTTTTTTTTTTAAGTTATATTTATGGGCTTTTTGTGCGTTTATTTGGAGAGGACAGTAGAAAGCAGACAGGACAGCATTGGATGAAGAATTGGCAAAGGACCTCCAGACAGGAATCGAACTCGGGTCACCGTGAACGCATTTGTGCCATATGTCGGTACACTAACCACTAGGTTATCGGCACTGTTAAAATTATTGATTTTTCTTTTATGTCAAAAATCATTTGGATATTATGTAAAGATCATGTTCCATGAAGATATTTTGTAAATTTCCTACCATAAATATATCAAACATTTATTTTTTGTGAGTGGATATGCATTTCTAAGAACTTCATTTGGACAACTTTAAAGGCGATTTTTCTCAATTTTTTTTTTTTTTACCCTCAGATTGTATCTTGGCCAAAAATTGTCCTATCCAGAGGTGGGAAGTCCAGGGGTCAGAGAGTAAAAGTCCTGCCATATTTTTATTCCATCCACTGAAGCATTAATGAGATAAGTGACAAGCAACATATTTAGATAAACAGATAAACTCTGAACATTAGAAAACAAGCTACTAAAAAGTCATAGAAAAACAGCAACATTTAAATAGTGAGAATAAAGACAATTCAGCTCATAATTTATTCATGCAGCAATGCATGATGGGAGGCATGGATGAATTTTGATTGGTGGCACCCAGAATGCATTGCAACATGCTTTATTACTCTCACCACTGTTGAGATTCACAGACTGATTCTTGATGTCTGTGTGTTTAAATTAAAACTTTTAATCAGAACTTCAAAAAATATATATTTTTGTATTGATAAAGTTGATCTTCTGCTGTAGAATCACAGTGCTGCTGTAATCAATAATGTAAATCTAACTAAGACTGGGCTCTAAATGAGTTCAGTGATTCAGATAAAAAAAATTATTATGTGAAAACATAACCAACACTACCTGATCATCTTTTAACTTTGCTTGTCTGGTTGGTTTTAATGCAGTTAAAACTGCCCAAACAAAATCTAATGTTAAAAAGTCAAGGGTCAAGAGCTCAACTAAAACAAACCCTGACCTCAATGATGGTGGCTTAAAAATTGTGATTTTCTCCTTTGATGATTCTGCTTGTTATCATCAGGTGTCTTCAATAATGGTCAATCATCACTCAATTAAACACTTATTATTATCTCATTAATGCTTCAGTGGGTGGAATAAAAATATGGCAGGACTTTTACTCTCTGACCCCTGGACTTCCCACCTCTGGTCCTATCCTAACAAACCATGCATCAATGGAAAGCTTATTCAACTTTTACATGATATAAACAATTTCAAAAAAATTCCTCTTATGACTGGTTTTGTGGTCCAGGATCACATATGCCTCTGGTCTTAAAGCTTTTTAGATGGATGCTGAGGCTTTTTAGGTCAGGATCTGTGATCTCTGACCCAGTTCATTTGCTGTCTTCCATGGCTGCAATACGCTGGGTTTTCCACCAACTGGCAACCTTGGGTGTTGAAATACTATTGGGTAAATCGGCAGTGGGTGGGATTGCACGGACAAAAAAAAAAAAAAAAAAATCCGACATGGAACACACTTTTCAAAGTAGAATAGCTCACTGTTGCATTGTTTTTCTGAGAAAAAAGTATGTGAACTTAAATGTTTCCTGCAAATTTATGGTATTTTTTTATGCTTTGGTATGGTCAAAAAATTACATACAACACCTTACAGCAAGTTTTATGTTTGGAATTATATGAGGGACATGAGGTAAATGACAAGTGTCAAAATTGGGTGAACTATGTGTATTCTGTGATATGTTTTTCCAAGCTCAAAGTGAATGATGTCCTTGTTAAAGACAATACATACAGTACTTTCTCCTAAAAGCCAAACTTATCTCAATCTACCCCTCTGAGTCCAGCAGGGCAATGCTTTGAGATGAAGGGTGAAGGCCAGATCCTGCTGCGCTTCAGCAGGGGGCTTGGTCTTTGCACAGCACTGCAATCATTTCAAAGTGGGTTTTATTGACGAGCACAAGGCTCCATCCATCACCCACTATCTGCTGACAGACTGGCACTGACAGATGACCACCGCTGTCCTCCCCTGAGTGGCCAGCTGGCGTCATGCCAGGAAAGAACCGTATGCTGAAGGTAGGGGAAGAATCTGCGGCCCATCAGAAAAGAGCAGTGGCGAGGAGCGAGACAGATGCTTTTGTGGCTGGTTCTGCAAACCTCGTGGAATCAATTTGTGCTGCTGTCAGCACAGAGACGGGAACTGCAGAGTAATGTGTCTTCACCAGTACTATACTGTGACTTCCTTAAAGTCCACACACAGTTTCTGCCAATCTCATGTTAATCTTGAGTACATATAGAGTAACAATGCATCCTTCCTATCTCCGAAAATCTTTCGTTTGGTCATATTTATAAAAGATAGATACGCTAAACCGAGTCTTTCCGAAAAAAGCCGAAATCCTGGAGGCGTGTCTGGCATCAGTGCCGTGGGCGGAGCTAAAGAGTCACGAGCGCACGCAGCTTCTGCGTAGAGATCGCATGCTAGCTGCGACATCATAAATAAAAAGGAAACAAAAACATTCATGTTGTTTACATTTTATGCACTTGCACGCCGATTGCCAACAAAACACAGACATCTGATGCAGCTTTACTCATCACCCGTGATCTGCAAATCCAGCACCGACCTGGGACTTGTTTATAAAGTATTCATCACCGAATTCCCGGGAACAATCAAACATACGTGCACCACTCCATTGCTGCCCCGGAAAAACAAACCTTA
Source organism: Megalobrama amblycephala (assembly GCF_018812025.1). Classification (NCBI taxonomy): domain Eukaryota; kingdom Metazoa; phylum Chordata; class Actinopteri; order Cypriniformes; family Xenocyprididae; genus Megalobrama; species Megalobrama amblycephala. The sequence continues at coordinate 24,659,549 of NC_063049.1, read as the reverse complement.
TTCACTGTTCTCTTAATGCTGGGTTCTTTGGGAAGCTGAAGAAGGTAATCTTTCCCTCACAACCAAAAACACACTCCTTTGTTTACAGGAGCTGCATCTCATTTCGGAGGCTGCGTCCTCCAGAGGTCGCATTTGAAGGCTGCATACGTCATCAAGTATGTCTTATTTAAGAAAAGTCACCATAATAAAATTGACTGATATTCATTGTGAGGTGTAAAATACTGTAATTTCTTTCTTACATTGAAATCTAATGGTTATTTTTTTTTAAATGAGACTGCCTCAATGATGTATGCAGCCCCTGAATTGGAACAGCCATTGTTGAAAAATCTCTCGGCTTCCGTATCCCGAATGAAGCCCGTTGATGGGCTCGCTCTTGTTCTGGGTGATGTGTGTGTGCACGCTTATCAGGGAGAAGTGCCTATACAAGGAATTCCGCTCTCTTTTGACGTCATACAGGACACACTCGAAAAAAACTCTCAGAATCCTGTACCGAAACCAGAAATTGTGAATTTGGTACAGAAATACTCCGTCATACGTCCAACTCTTGTTTTGAAACTTTTTTAGCATGAGAATGCAACTCTTTAACAGTGTAAATAAGTCAGAATGCATAAAATAGCATTACCCCCTCCCCCCCCAACCCGCCCGCCCCCTTTACTGCACCTGGTAGCATAGTCTTTCCTCTGAGTCTGTAAGGTGTTGAAAAGGGAAAAAAATATATTAAAAATCCAGTGTTTTGTCCTCGGATTCATGTTGGTATCATTTGATTTTGACCTTTGAGTATTAGCCTTTAATGAAACTTTTCTTTGTTTCAGTCTCTGGTTGGTTATACCACTTTGAATTTATGGCCCACAATAAAATATATATTAGAATGAATTTTATTTAAGAAATGGGAGACCTACTGTACAGAGGTGTAGTCATGTCAGGGTTATTTTATTTTATTTTTTTGTATTATTGAATAAATTACAGAATAGATACCGACTCAGTGACGCCTCTGCAGAACTCTGCATAAAACGGTTACACATTTTGTTTGGGTCTATTTCCAGATACATTTATTGGACTAGAAAATCAGTAATAAGATTACTTACAGAAATCAGTTTACATCACCCAACGCATCTATGTCATTCCATTGTTGCCACTATATAGCCAATGATCTCTGTGAAGAACCCAATGGGGCACATCAGATAAACATCATTCTTTTATGATGTTTGTGAAGAAAGCTGAAATTGTTTTGGTGTTTGGTCTCCACAGGGATACCGGGAGAGACTGTTTGCATGCTTACAAAATGAGCAAACCAGTTTGAGTAAGTCTCAGAACCTTAAACAGCTCTCCTTTATCCTCTGAGTAAAAGAGACGCTCTGAAATAACAGATGCTTGGAAATGATTGATGTCATCTGCAACCAGATGTCAATGATCGCATCTCTTCCGTATACAGAGATCCTAGGATGATCTCACAAAACCTGTCATTTCAAAAGAATAAAAGGAATAAAATAAAAATGATTATGCTTACAAATATTTTTAGGATCATTCAAATGTGTTTATTTTTTCGTTGTGACATGTTTATTTTGTACTTAGTTATTTAGGAACTTAAGGTGTAGTCACATACCTTTTTGTACAGTGAAATTCCGCGAGTGAAATACAGTCAACTCAATGGACCGTTGGGTATGCAGAAGGGTTGGGTTCTTGTGTAAGTTTAAGGATTAGTTCACTTTCAAATGAAAATTAGCCCAAGATTTACTCACCCTCAAGCCATCCTAGGTGTATATGACTTTCTTCTTTCTGATAAACATAATCAGAGAAATATGAATAAATATCCTGATGCATCCGAGCTTTATAATGGCAGTGAGTATGAGCTGAAGAAAGTGCCTCCTTCCACATCCATCCATCATAAACGTGTACTCCAATGAAGGCCTTCTGAAGCCAAGCGATGCATTTGTGTAAAAAAAAAAATCTATATTTAAACAAGTTGTGAAGTAAAATACCCACGTACAAGGTGACGTTCTCAGGACCTTGCGCGACGTTCCCTAAAAGTTCTCTAAAGGTGACGAAAATTCCGAAACTTTACAGAACATTCGGGACGTTCCTAAAACGTCCTCTTTTGGTAATAAAAGTGCTGCAGTTCAAGGTTCCTTATATGACTCCACATCGTGACCGTCTCTGAACATTCCGGGAACGTTACTAGGATGACAGGTTATCCCCGCTAGAAATTTTACGTTCCCAGAACATTCTCAGAACGTCCCCACTAGTGTTAAGGACGTTGTCTAGTAACATTCCCAGTACGTTCAGAGACGGTCACAATGTGGAGTTCTTTTAAGGGTTGGGGGACGTTATTTGGTGGACCTTCAGGGAACATTCAGGATGTTCTGGGAATGTTTAGGGGACTATTACTATAGGACGTTCTGTTAACTTCCCAAATGTCCTCTTTGTAACGTTCTCGCGCGACCATAAAATAACCAAAATAGAACGTCCCCCTAAACTCATATCGAGAATGTTATTAAATGACCAACAGAGGACCATGTGGGAATGTTCAGTTAATGTCCCAAATATCTTCTTTGTAACATTCTTATATGACCATAAAATTAACCAAAATGAAATGTCCCCCTAAAGTCATATAAGGAACCTTGAACTGCAGCACTTTCATTACCAAAAGAGGAAGTTTTAGAAACGTCCCGAATGTTCTGTAAAGGATCAGAATTTTCATCACCTTTAGAGAACTTTTCGGGAATGTTGCACAAGGACACGAGAGCGTCACCTTCTGCATGGGTGTTTTGTAGAAAATAATCAAGTTTGAAGTCACTGTTATGGAGGTGAGCGTTTGCTTTAGATGGGCTCTTGATTCTTGAAACTTACAGAATGAACATGGTGACAGTTTTGTTTTTTCCGTAAGTTGAATAGGGAAGGCATTGGACATTTTGAAGAATACAGAAAGTGGAAGCTTGTGCAAGGCAATCATTTGTGTTTATAAAGCATATACAGTTGTATTTTTTTTTTTAAACTGACCAATGGTTTCACCAGATAAGACCCTTATTCCTCGTCTGGTATCGTTTGAAGCTGCACTCAAACTGTAATTTTGACCTTCAACCATCTGGAGGCCATTGAAGTCCACTATAAGGAGAATAATCCTGGAATGTTTTCCTCAAAAACCTTCATTTCAAACCTTCAAGACATGAACATCTTGGATGACATGGGGGTGAGTAAATTATCAGGAAAATTTTATCTGAAAGTGGACTAATCCTTTAACTGTGTTTCCAAAACACACTTGTTACAGCAACAATTGCAAGAGAAATTCTGATCAGACGAAGTTATATAATGATGGTGATTCGATCATCAGGGAGTGTCCTGATTCACTGATCCTCTCCAAAGACTAAACTCTGAGTATATTAACTGTTAGTTTTTTCTTCTTTTTTTAAAAAAATAAAAAATAAATAAATTCATTATACAGAGTTTTGAGCAGTGTCTTTTAGACTCACACAGACATCATGAATCAGCGTATGAACCTCAACAATGGTGACAATAAACAAAAATCTTTTTTGTGACTTTAGTAGCTTGTTTTGTGATACTCAGAGTTAATCTGTTTTTCTGAAAATTTTGTCACCATTGTTGAGGTTCATATGCAGAATCTTGATGTCTGTCTGAGTTTGTGCTGAAATTATTTAGACAGGATCATGCAATGATTAAAACTTTCAAAATATCAAAGCAGGACAGGATTTTAAGCATTATCATAGAACTACAACAACATGAGAGAAATACAATACTCAGAGATCAGTGAATAAGGCCACTACATGATTATGAAATTATCAACAATGAGCAACCAAATATATTTGATCAGATTTTTTTTCTCACAATTTTTTTTTTGTAACATATGTGCTTTAGAATTACAGTTACAACAATTGGAAAAAAATTAAAGTAAAAACGTCAAGGGTCAGGAGCCCAACTAAAGCAAGCGCTTACCTCCTTAACGGTGACATTTATAAATTCTGATAAAACATCAACACCTCATTAAGAAGATTTGAATGAAAGAAATAAAGTCAGAGTGGTTTGTAATAAGTGAAGATGCAGAGATCTAGAGAGATCTGTTAGTGTTTAATGTTCTGTTTCTCTATCTGAGTTTTGTGAGGTTACCATTGTGCTGGAGAGTAGAGCCTGTGCTTCAGTCAGTGATGATCCAGAAACACTGATGATCTGCTGCATATTGCTTTATTTAAAGACAGTAAATAAAGCAATATAAACTGTGTAGTTGCTGATGCAGTGATACAGCAGTTACATTAGTTCATGCTGATGTCAGCTAATGACTTACTGTGAGAGATTTGCATTTTGAAAAAAAGGTTTCATAATAATAATCCAGAATTACCTGTAAAGAGCTTTTTTTTAAAAGACATTCAAGAAAAAATAGTTTTTGTTTGAACAGCCACTTTTGTTAGTCAATTTAACTCTAATTTTCAATTCAATTTTTTGACAAGGGCAGCAGAGACGTTCTGAGAACATTTCCAAATAAAATATGGTTCCCTAAACATTCAGAGAATGTTTTGAATGTTCTGTGAAGGTCCACCAAATAATGTCCTCCAAACCTTAAAAGAACTCCACATCCTGACCAACTCTGAACGTACTGGGAACGTTACTAGGCAACGTCCTTAACACCAGTGGGGACGTTCTGAGAATGTTCTGGGAACGTAAAATTTCTAGCGGGGTAGATAGCTCTGTGAATGTTTATATGGTAGTGGAGTGAATGGGACACTACATCTTATTCAAATTTAAATATCTAAATACAGTTTGCTTTAATAAGATTTCCCTAAGAAATAGGCAAGAATAAACCTGGTGTACTCCATGAATCCTATTCTTTCTGGCAAACAAAGCGCTTGAAGTGGGAAGTAGGAAATTTCCAATGCCATGTCAAGGCAGCATAAGAGGTGTTTCCTTCTTGCATCGCTACACTATGGACAATGGACTTATACTTTGCTCATAAAATTTTGCTAAATTTGTAATAACGTGCACAGACGAATCATGCACAGTGAAGAAAATGTGCTAAACTCTCTTCCAAAGTCAAACACACTGGATCACCTCATCCTGTGTTCACAGTTTTCTGCTCCTACTGACTCTTCTCAAAGTCATTTTAGCGGTTCAGATTTGACCAAGCAGTGTTTACCTTTTTCTTTTTTTGGATGTGACATTAAAGAATGGGTGGGTGGCCATAATTAGTCAGTGATATAGGGTCCCTTTGCCTCCAGAGTATTCACATTAATGAAAGCAGGAGCAGACCAAATGATGTTAAATTACCTCACTAAGCCAATACGGTTTGGAGTTAAATGGAGCTTCTATTATATATTTCGCACAGAGAAAATGAATAGGACAAAAATCAGACCAAGATTCCTATTAAAAAACAACAGTTCATTTGATAAGCGTCAGCTTAGTGGGGCATTTATTTAACAAAATTTTAGTGTATTGTTTAGTTTACTGCCTGATGTCATAAAAGCTGAAACATGCTCTGAAACAAAAATAAAGGACAATTACAACATTGATTTGACTGGAATATCTCTGGCACAAATTTTGCATAGATTCACACCAGAAAAAAGTTAACGCATCTACATAGAAAAGTCTAACAATGTTATTTTAAAGCAAAAACTTTATTCAAACGTTTGTTAATAAGAAAGTTTTATTGTTTAAGAAAGTTATTTTTACACATACCAACACTGCAGTGCAAAAGAAGAACAAGTGACAGAACTGAATTTTTTATAGCGCTACAACTTTCCATCAGGAAACATACTGCAAGCTTTTCTTTCTGTCATTGCAAAACAGAAATTGCTCAGAACCTTTTGTAAGACAAAAGCACTCATAACATGAAACTTTAAAACAGAAGAAAAGGGAGACAGATAACAGAACACCAGCACTGTTCAAAGTATTTTCTCACTAAATAAAGCAACTTTGTCCATCAGAAAATGTGCTTAGTTTCACACATGTGGGATGCTGTGCTATAATGTGAACGTAGTCATGTCTGAAGGGGTTGCAGTTTCTCCGCAGGAACATAACACTGCAGCAATAAAATCTCTAATGATGTCATTTATAAAGTAAAAACTTAACAATAATATTATATAAAAAATGGTATTGAGTTATTTTACACATACCAATTGTGGCAAAACATTGTCACCCTCCAAGCAGAATAAACAACTTGAAATGAGCTTTAAAATAAATAATAAAAAAAGTTTTAAACTATACTTTGCAAAATGAAATTGAGAAACACAAAACAGTTACTCCTTTAAATCACTGTATTATATTAATATTGTGTCTAATAATAGCTCAAACATGAAGAAATTCAAAACTTTATTTTTTATCGTTCTTAATCACATCCATGACACTAAAACCACTCATTCTTTCACACTTTCTGATGAATGTTACAGGGTTAGTTCATCCAAAAATGAAAATTCTGTCATTTATTACTCACCCTCATGTCGTTCTACATCCGTAAGATCTTCAGATTAAATCTGATGGCTCAGTGAGGCCTCAATTGCCAGCAAGATAATTAACACTTTCAGATGCCCAGAAAGCTACTAAAGACATATTTAAAACAGTTCATGTGACTACAGTGGTTCAACCTTAATGTTATGAAGCAACAAGAATACTTTTTGTGCACCAAAAAAACAAAATAATGACTTTATTCAAATATCTAGTGATGGGCGATTTCAAAACACTGCTTCATGAAGCTTCGAAGCTTTACAAATCTTTTGTTTTGAATCAGTGGTTCGGAGCGTGTATCAAACTGCCAAAGTCATGCCCCCAGTGGTGAACCATTGAAATTTCGAAACACTTATGACGTAACGAAGCCTCGTTTACTGAAATCACATGACTTTGTCAGTTTGATACATGCTCCAAACCACTGATTTGAAACAAAAGATTCGAAAGCTAATTCGAAGCTTCATGAAGCAGTGTTTTGAAATCACCCATCACTAGATATTGTTTAATAAAGTCGTTATTTAGTTTTTTTGGCGCACAAAACGTGTTCTCATCACTTAATAACATTAAGGTTGAACCACTGTAGTCACATGAACTGTTTTAAATGTCTTTATTGCTTTCTGGGCATTGAAAGTGTCGATTATCTTGTTGGCAATAGAGGCCTCAATGAGCCATCAGATTTCATCAAAAATACCTTAATTCGTGTTCTGAAGATGAACGAAGGTCTTACAGATGTGGAAAGACATGAGGGTGAGTAATTAATGACAGAATTTTCATTTTTGGGTGAACTAACCCTTTAAAGATTTGGTTTGGTAACTGAAAGATTGCAAGGTTGAACATGTCATGTACTAAGTGTACAGTAAGTCAATTTGTATAATGAGCTACATGATTAATTATGGCTTAGCAGCTCTTTGCACTGGCACCAGCTCATATGTGCTCCAAGCTGACAGGCTAGCACCTGCAGCAGCTGTTGTGGCAGTACTGCTATGCAATTCTGCCCCTACTCACTGCAAGGACAGGTTAATGGAGCTAAGGACCTCTGACATCTCTGGTCATTTCCATTCAGCACTTTTATGATTGAACAGATCAAAGTCATAAGTGCTGACCTGTCCGGCTCCATCGAGTCCATGTAACCGCACAGGTCCCCTTTCTGCTAGCTGCTCTCTCAAGTTTATGAGGGAACAAAACAATAACCCAGATGTCCATTAGACGCCCTGTTACACATGCAGACACCTAAAGCCGGTGTGTCGTATCCAATCTTCAAGCTGAAGAAGCTGGATGCAAAACGTTTGAATAATCTCAATCTACAAATCTGGTTTCTCTCAAGGCTTTTTTTCTCCTCCATTTGTGTCACCTGATGAAGTTTGGGTTCCTTGCCACTGTCGCCTTTGACTTGCTTAGTTGGGGTTTCAAGGACACGTAATATTCAGTAATGTTACTGATTTGACAACACAGACACTATCGCATGAGAAGAAAACTTGAACTGAATTAAGCTGGATGATGACACTATTGTAGAGCTGCTTTATCCCTGAATCAAATTCATTTCATAATTGACAAATTTTGCAACGTCGATACTGTTACTGAACTGAACTGAATTAACATTAAGATGAATAATGACACTATTGTCATCTATACAGATGCTCACAGCTGAATTGAACTTGCTTCATAATTGACCCTTCGCCAGGAGTTTGATTGACAAGCGATCTAACCAATCAGAATGCCGAATCTGCCATTTTGTCCGACAAAGCAGTCAGGAGTTAGAAGATTACCCTCGGTGGACTTAAACTTGAAAAATGGTGTGTACTGACGTCTTTGCACGTTTTAAACAACATTCCTTCTCATGTTCATTCGTGTTTATTTGATGCTATAATTGGACTACTAGGAAGAGATGATCGGTTTACGAGCCTCTTGAGCTGAGGCGCTACAGCAATCTGTGATGACACATTAAAGAACCACAAAACGGTTTTTATTGTTCGAATTTCTTAAAAAATACTACACAGTTTGAAAGCTGGGACTTTGTTTAATATCATAAGTAACCTGCTCTGTCTTGTCTGTCGACGTGTTGTCAGTGTCCTCTTTGCTCCGCGATGTATTTTACACTGCGTGTGGCGTGACAGCGCCATGGCTTGTCGGACAAAGCAACAGTAGCAGACGGGGGGGTCTTTGCGAAGGGTCATTTGATGAACTTTACAGTTATTAAACTGAACTAACACTGAACTGAGCTGAATAGTTACACTATTGTATTTTTAGAGCTGCTCTACGGCAGAATTTGTCTCATATTTGATTAAGTTTGCATCATTGCTTCTGTTATTTTTTGTTTACTACTGTACTGTAAAGCTGCTTTGAAACAGTCAGTATGAAGCGCTTTATAAATAATGGTGACTTTACTTGACAGATGATTAATGTGTACAGATTATCAGCATGTGTTTCATGGGAATTGAACCCCTGACCTTAGCTTTGTGCTGCCAGTTGAGCTACTGGAACAAAACAGAATATACAATGGTCTTAAAACAACACATATTTAGTTTGGTTTATGCCATTGTAGCCAGCTTATGCTAGTCAGCTTCCTTCATTAGTAGAGCGTGGCTGTCAGAGCAAAGGTGTTGTGGGATTAAAATGAGATGAGTGCGTGATCAGAGAGTCCGTCACTCTCCTGACCGCTGCGTTTCCGCTTGCCTGGATCTCTTAATTGCTTGAAGTCTCGAGACATGCTGCTTTGGTTTAGCCACGTCTCCGCACATTAGAGCCGCACAACTGAATCCAAACATGCCGTCTGCTCGTTCCATCCACCGTCTGTTCTTGGAACGAAAGTGACTCACCTTGATGAGATTCAGCCAAGTAGAGTCCCCATCCAAACATGCTCACTGATTATCATCAAGCTCCATTATGTTTCATTGGACTTTGCTATTGATTTGCTCAAAGTGTGGGTTTCACGTGCACCTTCTCATTCAGCGGGCTATCACAGTCAGGGCTGGAGCGAGATGGCTGGTAATGCCTCTGTGACCATGTTGCGCACATCCCTGCCAGCCATCTGCTGCTTTCTGCAATCATGTATCCTTAAATTAACTGCAGAGAAATCTCTACAGCTTATCAAAAACAGTCACTTGTAAACTTGCATGAGGCAATTACATGTTTGGTTAAGGGCACTGTAAAATGTGAAAATCAGAAATGAGATCATTTTAAAAAGTTACTTACATTGCTTTTAATATTTAATATTAAAGGGTTAGTTCACCCAAAAATGAAAATTCTGGGTGATTCTGAAAATCCGATGGCTCAGTGAGGCCTGCATTGCCAGCAAGACAATTAACACTTTCAGATGCCCAGAAAGCTACTAAAGACGTATTTAAAACAGTTCATGTGACTACAGTGGTTCAACCTTAATGTTATGAAGCGACAAGAATACTTTTTGTGCACCCAAAAAACAAATAACGACTTTATTCAACAATATCTAGTGATGGGCGATTTCAAAACACTGCTTCATGAAGCGTCGAAGCTTTACGAATCTTGTGGTTCGAATCAGTGGTTCAATCAGTGTGTATCAAACTGCCAAAGTCTGATACACAAGAGGTGTGTAAACTTATGAGCACAACTGTAACTGGTGAAACCGAATGCAACCATCCTTTATTTCTGTTTTCTATTTACTTGTATTTTTCATAAGACAAGGGTGCCGTTCATCTGTCGCAGAAGAAGTCCGCTGGGAAACGTCTTGCCGGAAACATGAAAGGGCATACAGAGCATGTGAGGACTGAAAGCTGCAACAGAAAACAAATCAATGGCTATAAAAGTGTCACCTAGATTGACAGTGAGCTCTGTTTACAACAGAGCGTGCGTCATGTGCTCAGGAACAGGAACCATGGTGGAACACAGCGCATGGACGGGGAACAAAGCCAAAATGGATTTTATGAAATTGCTTGTCACTGAATGAAAACACCTGTTTAAGACAATCTTCTCCCAGGATGCCTGTTGCTGCTATTGTCAACACTGAAAAGTAACACTTGAATCGGAGGCTTTTTTTATGTGCTGAAAAGTTGCCGCGACAAGCTTAAATGCTCCTTTTTGGTATTCACCTATGGTGGGATGAAGAAAGGGATCAATGTTCTTTCAATGCCTTGACAGCAGTGCTGAACTTAAAAAGAAACAAACTTCAATATTTCGTTCTTTGAAAGGGGAAAAAGTGAAAAAGTAATACTTTTTTTTTTTAAAGGAGGGGAGGGGGTACCTTGAGATACATTGAAAATGTGGTATTCATGTCCCTAAGGTTCCTTAATCCACTTGAAAACTATTAGACAGACTTTTAATGTGAAAGTATAAACACGGATGAATGCAAATCAATTTCATTTAACATGCACATAATTGCAAATTGTTAGTTTCACACAAATCTAATGATACAATCACAGACTTTGAGATAAATGCTTTATTCTATGTCTGTGAAGACAGAATAAATATATACACACAGAAACTACAAAGTGTAATATTCAATAAATGTATGATATTATTGCACTTTTATACACTATATTATATTATAATTATATTATATTATATTATATTCACAACAATGCAAATGGAAAATTGACCAACAATAAAGTTAAAACATATTTAATATCTATACATACAATAGTATTTATTTTACATTATTATTATTACTATGTTTTTGGAATATATATCCAAAATATTAATTATCATTAAAATTATCATTGTCAAAGTTTTTAAAGCCTAAAAGTAACCCCTATAGACAAAATCTTTCAGATGAGAACAATAATCTATAGGCTTGCATGTAAACCGCAGGTTTTTTGGCTGGTGTACCACACAATATGTTAACAACTGAGTAAACGCATACTGGCTGTGTACGCCCACTCTCAATCCTGATGTCATCTATGAGCTCATGCTTTGAAGGGTGTGGGGCATCGCAGAGCGTGTGCAAAACCAAAAAATATGAGCTCATACATATAGACGCCCATGATGACATGTTTAGTGGAAACAAATAGTTGTTTCCTCAAAGGTCAGACACATGTTCTCTAATGGCTGGTTAACTATGCCAACATTTCAATCATTGTAGCATTTTACAACGGCTTCGTACACGGCTCATCCAATCACAATTTAGAGTCAGAACTATCTGTTTTATAACTGTTATTTTCACGGTTTCTCGTTACATGCTTCAATCCGGGTCAACAACTTGATGACAGAGAGGAGAAGAAGACACGATTCCTTTTTAAAAACATCTTTTTAATAAGGTGCTAAAAATCTTTGACATGTATTGCACATGGACAGGGGCACGTACTGTGCGCCCCTCCTGTGCCACTTATCATTAACATTACAGCGACAGAACAGAGCACAAGCACCGACTGCAGCATGGCACACACATCACAGTGGAGAGGAGGACAGAACAAAGGTCACTGTTAATTAAGGCAATGTTAACAGGTAAAAGTGAGAACCGTTCTGTACAGAAAAACACGGAAAGTGATTCGCATGCAGGCTTTTCCCAGAGGAGAACAGAACTGTGTGTGTCCAAAGTTCTCAGTTGCAAAGCTGTGGAAATGTGAGGGCTGAAAGAATTCAGCGTATCCATGAAATGCTTTTCATATCCACTGATATGATCAGTTCCACTGAAGTTCCACAGTCAATCCTAAATCCAAATCCACCAAATTTCACCTTTCAAAGCAAAGTTACATGCAACTAATGCGACGAAGTAGTCCAGATTCAGATGAGCTCCATTTTTATGGTGATGCTGAAAAATGAAGGAAAGAACTGACCTGTGGGTTCACGGGTCATACGACAGGGAGAGGGAATATTGCACTCGTTGTTGCATGAGGTTATGCCACAAATCACGAAAGGCTACCAAACATGGCAATTATTGCTGGTGAATAGTGTTGTACTGTTCCAGCAGTCGGTAATGCCACGTTTAAACGCTTGGACATAAAAACCATTAACAATCCCTTATTGTCAGTATTAGTGAATTAATCCATAAAATGAGTTAATAAATTACATTTAAATGCTCTTAAAACAATCACTTGCAAAAAAACTCTGTAAAAAGGCTCAAAGGGTTGTGCAACAGACACCCACTGTGCGCATGCTACAGCTAGAGATGAACACAAATGGCTACCTTAACATGAATATAGATCCCTCATCCCATAAACTAGGACCTCAGACTTCTTGAGGTAACATGACACAGAATTGGACCAATCGCTGTAAGGCGATTAGTTAAACCCCACAGTGGAGTGAATAATCCTTTGCATAATATGGGCTGATAAGGAAAACGAGAAGACTTGAGGACCATGGCATATGCCACTTATTGACGGACCTATCACAGGTCAATTAGAGCTTGGATCCCACAGGCTATTTACAAGTGACACTACAGCTCTAAGAGGTCCCTGGTCCACAGACGGCCGTAGCTCCCGTCAGGCGGCTAATTGAGCTTGTCTATAATTATCCATTACACTCCCATTAGATGTGGTGAGAGCACTAGAGAAGTCATCACCATGGGGCACTGCCAAATCCATGAGCAGATCTGCTTGTGCCAGTATCGCTATGCAATAAACGTCCCTTATATGTAAACACATCATTTCCATTGATCGTTAAAAAAACAACAAACAAACAAAAAAACTAAAAAGTAAAATAAAACATATAAAAGGGATGAATCCAGAAGGCAAAACGTCAAGTAGAAAGGTCAACATCTACACTTCTCCTTAGTCGGATCTCAGTTCCTACTGTTAGTTATGATGCTAACACAATGCACTGCCACCACTGCTGATCATATATTTTACAATTACAACATCTTTTCAAACAAACACAGATCCATAAAAGTGAGCAACATGCTGTGTGCCCTTTCTGTGCACTCTGCTGGAATATATTGCCCTTTAAAAGACAAGCCTTCAGTCTTCTTCTGCTGAAAAATGCTCACTTGGTGTGCTCAGACAGAGACAAAGACGTCCAAATAGAGGCGGTCGTACGATTCCCTGAAGAAGAGGAGGAGCAGGAGACTGAAGATGCAGGATCCTGTCAGACACCAGTTCAACCAGGACAGCTCTGAAAAACAAAACAGCAAGGTTGACTGAGGTTAGCGATGACAGTGTTTAGAAAGCCAGATACCACTTGCTTCAATTCATAGAAGAACAGACATGCGTTTATCATATTTTTGGAAATAACTTCCATCAAAAAAATCTGCAGCAGTCACGTACAAGCTCTCCAAGTTGTTTACATTCATTATTGTTGTAATGTTTTGTGCTTTGAGACATGAGGTAGTTTAACACCGTCTCTTGTGACGCTTTGCAGAGAGCAGCTGTGTGTGCGCGCATTCATGTGTTTTGGAGGAGGCGTGGCTTTGGATGGTGATTTGCAGGGAGCGTGTGATCATATGCTTTCAATGCTAGCAGGCTAATGTTAGCATTTCCCAGATCACCTACTGCACTTTTTAAAGGGTTAATTCACCCAAAAATGAAAATAATGTCATTTATTACTCACCCTCATGTCGTTCCACACCCGTAACACAAATTATAATATTTTTGATGAAATCCGATGGCTCAGTGAGGCTTGCATAGACAGCAATGGTACTTCCTTTCTCAAGATCAATAAAGGTACTAAAAAGATATTTAAATCAGTTCATGTGACTACAGAGGTTATACCTTAATAATATAAAGCGACTAGAATATTTTTTGTGCACCAAAAAAACAAAAAAACCGAATTAATGACTTCTTAATATCTAGTGATGGCTAATTTCAAAACACAGCTTCATGAAGCTTCAGAGCCTTACGAATTGAATCAGTGGTTCGGAGTACCAAAGTCACGTGATTTCAGCAGTTTGGCGGTTTGATACATGATCCGAATCACTGATTCGACACAAAAGATTCATAATGCTCTGAAGCAGCGTTTTGAAATTGGCCATCACTAGATTTTGTTAAAAAGTTATTTCGTTTTTTTTGCTGCACAAAACGTATTCTCGTCACTTAATAACATTAAGGTTGAACCACTGTACTCACATGAACTGTTTTAAATGTCTTTAGTAGCTTTCTGGGTATTGAAAGTGTAAATTATCTAGCTGGCAATAGAGGCCTCACTGAGCCATCAGATTTAATCAAAAATATCTTAATTTCTGTTCCGAAGATGAAAGTAGGTCTTATGGGTGTGGAACATGAGGGTGAGTAATTAATGACAGAATTTTCATTTTTGGGTGAACTAACCATTTAAGTATAAGGTAAATTAATGTAATATTGTTTATTCCCCCAGCCAATTAGCTATATAGGTTTTCAAAATCCCTGATGGATAAAATATAGTTTTTGGCTTAAAAAAAAAAATAGTTATATATAATAGAAATGATGCCCCATTTCACTACATTACAGAGCTGCAAGTGGTTACAAACAGCAATTCACATTGACCAAATGCAGTTGGCACTTACAAACTTTGGATATAAAAACAGATATCACAACCCTTCATTTCCTTCTGACCAAACCATATACACGGTCATGCTCCAATAACCAAAGGCAAATAGACTAGAAAAACACAATAAACTAATAATTGTTTGATATACATCAGACTATGTGAGACACAGTTTCCCACAGCCGCTGTTTCCTTTCATTGGGCAGTTAAAGTTACGAGAGGTTTTACATTAAGGTTAAAGTTTAAACCAGCAGCAGAATCACTTCACATGCACTGCACATGAACACTAAGATACTTTTTAAAGGACAACACTGAAAACAGAATGCGAGAGCTGTGCAAACACATTCAGAGTTGACATATACAGCAGCGATTCAATAGATGAAAGCCTCACACCAGCTGCTGTGGCTCTGATAGAGCGCCGGGTTGAATATAACATAAACCAGGTCAAACACACAGACCCTCGAGGACAAAGAAAAGAGCGCAACTTAATTTAATAGAGAAGTGGATTTCAATTTCAAGGCATCCCGTATCCAGATAACAGGTTGATCAATTGCCCCTGAAGTGAGAGCTGCAATCGATGGCAGAAGGTGAAATGCATGCTGGGTCAGCTGCTGAGCCCATTTGGGCTAAATGATATGATTTAGCCATGCAGCACAGTCAACACAACCAGGTACAGCGGAGGATAGAGCCATGTCGACTCGAAGAAATGGGAAGTGGGGATTCTTTCCAAATGCCCCCTCATTAATCAGGCCTTACTAGCCCTTCAGCTGCGTTTGGTATAGAAGCAGGTTAATGGAGTTGTGTTTATCTGGCTATTATGTCTGTGCTGCACGCCCGCCCCAGCCTCATCAATTTAAAAGAGAGAGGTAGCATCACCAGGCAGGACGTCTGCAGCGAATGTTAATGAACAGAGCGGCTTGGCACAGGTAATCCAATCAGACGCCCCCCCAAAAATCTGTGAGTCGTCAACAGTAACCCTTCCAGCGCTAATGAAAGGCAGATCTTTGAACGGAGCGCCCAACCTCTCCCAGAGGCAGCGCCGCTATGGTGAATACAAAGAAGTTGGGTTAAAGGATTCGATTTCTCCCTCCTTCTCTCGCAATAATGGGAGCACAGCAATTATATCCTGCCTGTCAGTTTACACAGCAGTCAAACTGTTATGTCATATTTCCTTCCTCTTAATACCTGACAGCAGAATGCAGAGATGTTGTTATTAAGGGTGCAATTTAGCCTGTCTCTTTTCTGCCATCGTCTCAGGGGCTGTAATGTGCTGAAAAGGCCACGGTGGAATGACAGCGTAAACAGGCCACTCACCGTGACACTCACAATCTCTTACACACGGAGCGCTGGGACAAAAGCGAGGACAAGGAGGGAGGGATGCGAGGAAACATCCTACAGCCGCTGTCTTACGCGTGACCAGGAGACCCAATGTCTTCTCACTCACCCACAGGGCTCCTCACTTCCTGTCAGCCAAGCTGGGGTGTCTGAGATGGTCCTCTTATTGGTGTAATTATTCTTAATCGCTCCCCATTCAGCTGGCAGACTGATGGCATATTTCAGCTCAGTTTAATGTCTCGCTCTTGCCCCAAGCAGCATCAAGAGAGGCTGACTGACAGTTTGTAGGCTCTGTTTTCTCCTTATAAGATTAAACCAGGCCTATATTTTGCAATTCTGAGTTTGATTTGTTTACCTGGTTTGGCGTGGCAACAAGCTGTGATTCTAAATATACAAATGTTAAAGCTGCTGTCTGTAACATTTTTTGGTTAAAAATGATCCAAAATCAATTATTGAGCAAGTACATAACCAATCAGTGTTTAAAACCATCTCCTTACCTTCTCCTCAGCCCCATTCACAACGGTAAGCTTGTAATAATGTTTTCTAATTTGAGGCTTTCGGGTAAGTTTCCGCAGGAAATACGAGTTTGTCTTTGCGTCATTACATGTCTATATACATAAAGGAGTCCCGGCTAGTAGGCTATATCACGTGCGGATGCTGGATGGGTAAAATGAATTTATTCCTGTCATAAGATGTTTATGATATATAGATGTATTTATATATATATATATATATATATATATATATATATATATATATATATATATATATGCTGTTTGTGGAGTTGTTTAATCAGATCTTGAGAGTTTTAATGCCTTTTATCTTCAGTTGATTTCATCTAAGGCTGTGGCTGGAAGTCATTTGTAGATAGTGTTTCTCTTCAGTGATTCTGCTTGTTAACAGCAGGTGTTCATCACTAATGCTCAATCATAACTTAATTATCTCATTAACTTTAACTCTGGGGATTTTGCTGTGTATATAGTAGAGATTATAATTACAATTATTACTGTTTTTAAAGATTAACTAAGTGACAACAAAGTCTAAAGCTAAATTAAGGGAATTAGCATGCACAATTAAATAATATGCAAAAATATCCAATAAATATCCCTTCATAAACCATATGGTATACAATATGCATTATAACACATATATTTCATCCCTACTTGATCGAAAAAATTACACATCTCAGCTTTAAGTCAGGTTTAAGCATGATGTGAAAAGCTCTATAGGAAACTTGCTTTTACTGAAGGTTTACCTTCACAGGCAATTGAACGTGCTAAATCAAATGCTGCAAAAAGAGTTTAGAGCAGCCATACCCCATCAGGAAGTACACACTCTACAAAAGGTTACTGGACCCTTAATTTTATTATTGCTATTTGACAGACGGGCCACCCTCAAACAGTAGGTGACATGGCCTTTTCTAAGCCACACAATCAAAAAAGGCTGAATGTTCAATCTTTACCAGCTATTCACAGCTTTCGGATTTAAGGGTGAATGAACCAACCTTGCCAATTTAAATAGCCAGCTGGGAAGGACAGCAACGGTAACTCAATGAAGCACATCCCTTTCACTTCATTTTAAAGTAAATACAAAGAAATTGTAAGACATTTGTGAATGTATCATCGGTCACAAGCAGGTGCGATTCTTAAAAGCACATCAATACAACCTTGGGTGGCTGAAAAAAGGAGGATCTGGAAAATAAAAGAACATCGAGGCAGGCTTAATATAAGGGAAACAGGCGATTTTCAATGCACACTGGTAACGAATCTACACCATAATTCAAATCTATATTAGCAATGAAATGGAAAGAACAGGGTAATTACAACAAGGCAAACAACAGAACTCTGTCAAAGCCTTAATCAGGACTCAAGCTTCTTTTGAAGGCCGTGAGTCCCGTGACATGCCAAGCCGACGTCAAAGAACTAGCGGCATTGAAAGCTGACTTCGTTATCGCCTCGCATCAGCTGCGTCTGGGCCAAAACTGCACTTGAAGACACTGCATAGAGAACTATAACTGACTGCCAACTAGCATGTGTGCTCTGGGCCTGCGTGTAAGGAAATAACTATCTGTATGATCAGGTATCAATGGTCTATATTCGTCATTCAAAAAGGAAAGCAAAACTAGGAGTGCAGATATACAAACCCTAAACAAAGCAGCGCTTGCTTATCATCATGTTGATCACTTTCCTCATTTCAGGGGGGAGGCTCAAGTAGTTATATTCGCTTATTGGAATGCTCAGGTAAGATGATGTAAAATTAGTCTGTGCCGTGTGGACTTCTTTGCTCGCTATCCTCACTTACGCTTTTATTCTCATGCACTGACTCATTCACTAAACTGAACAGCCAATCAGAGTGATTTCTCTCACCATGGGCTCTGGCGCCGATTCAACATTCGCTTACGACAAGGGCCCAACACACCACAAAATCTAGCCAAACGGACACTCACCTGCGGCCCAACATTGGGCCTATCAAAAAGATATGAGGACACCACAATGAAATATGAAGTTTGGCCAAAGCCATAGCTTTGTGGACAGCATTGTGACATATAGCACAACAGCGTGTTGACCCAAATACTGGCTTGTGATCCTTTCCCTGATCCTACTCACCTCTCCTATCATTTCCTGTTTCTCCTCAACTGTGCACTCAAATAAAGGCAAAAAATATTTGATATATTTGGTGTATAACTACCATTCAGAAATTTGGGGTCATTAAGTCTCTTGTGCTCACCAAGGCTGCATTTATTTGATCCAAAATAAAAATGTAAAAACAGCAATATTGCAAAATATTATTACAATGTAAAATAACTGTTTTCTATTTTATTATATTTTAAAATGTAATTTATTCCTGTGATGGCAAAGCTGAATTTTTAGTATCATTACTTCAGTGTCACATGATCCTTCAGAAATCATTCTAATATGGTAATTTGGTGCTCAAGAAACATTTCTTATTATCAATGTCAAAAACAGTTTTGCTGCTTAATATTTTTGTGGAAACTGTGATGCATTTTTTTCAGGATGAATAGGAAGTTCAAAAGGACACCATTTATTTGAAAGAGAAATATTTTGTAACATTATAGATTTCTTTACCGACCCCAAACTTTTTAATGGCAGTGTAACAGTGCCCTTAAACATCCCCTGAGGTGAAAATCAAGTTTTTAATGTTGTTTATGTGTGTTTTAATATGCTTTAAGATAAACCAAAGATAAAGCAAATTCCTAAGTCAACACCATTGCTGAGTATTTTCTCCTTAAAACTGCAGTTTACCAAAGACGCGGTTTGAAATCGCTGGTGTTTTCTTTTAAGTCACAATTGTGAATACGATGTATATTACGATGTTAAGATGACTGTCTCTCTCCACTGACGTTCTAAGTTGTTCAAACCATTTTTAAGGATAAGACAGTTGTCTGACTCTGAGATGGCAACTGGGAACATGGTTTGTGTAACATTAGCTACACATTATTAGCTGTTTGATAACGTAGTCAAGCAAAAGGCTAATTATATTACTTACTGTTATGTGTCCAATGTTGTAAAGAGTGATACCGTCGTGCAGTGTTTACCTCAGTAAAGATGAGTGAAGGCTGGGCTAATATGCATATTCATGGATCAGTGTATACTAAATGAAGCAAGGGTGTTTACATTCAAGCTATTTAAAGGCATGAAGATTTTTTTTTAACACAATTTTTTTTTATATGTCATTTTGGTGATCAAAGATGAGTTTTAAGGGATAAAATTGACTAAAAAACTGACTACACTAATTGGTTAGGTCCACTAGATGGCAACACTCACAGTTGGGTCATTGCTTCAAATAACTATCCTATGAAGAAGATGAAAAATGCCAATGAAAACAACAGAATAAAAATAGGAAAAAACAAATGGCTGTGCAAGGTTGATATTCCTAGAGTCTTTATCTAATACACATGTACATCCTTTTAAACATCTGTCTAAACTATTAATTTCCCTAGGTGTCAAATTTTAAGTGGAACTACACCTTTAAAGGTGCCTTAGAACTGAAAATTGAATTTACTTTGGCATAGTTAAATAATTAGAGTTCAGTACATGGAAATGATAAACAGTGAGTCTCAAACACCACTGTTTCCTCCTTCTTATGTAAATCTGATTTGTTCAAAAGACCGAATCTCAGGCAAATCTCAACATAACACCGACTGTGATGCAACAGTCGGGATCATTAATATGTACGCCCCCAAATTTGCATATGCCAGCCCATGTTCAAGGCATTAGACAAGCCAGTATTAACGTCTGGAGCCGTGGACAGCCGAATCATCAGACGTTATGCAGGTAAGCAAGCAAGGACAATAGCGAAAAATGGCAGATGGAGCAATAATAACTGACATGATCCATGATATCATGATATTTTTAGTGATATTTGTAAACTGTCTTTCTAAATGTTTCGTTAGCATGTTGCTAATGTACTGTTAAATGTGGTTAAAGTTACCATTGTTTCTTACTGTATTCACGAAGCCACAGCCATGTCGTTATTTTAATTATTAAACACTTGCAGTCTGTATAATTCATAAACACAACTTCATTCTTTATAAATCTCTCCAACAGTGTAGCATTAGCCCATTAGCCACAGAGCACTATCAAAACTCATTCAGAATCAAATGTAAACATCCAAATATATACTATACTTACATGATTGGGTATGCTGCATGACAGACACTTTGTAAAGATCCATTTTGAGGGTTATATTAGCTGTGTGAACTTTGTTTATG
Source organism: Megalobrama amblycephala (assembly GCF_018812025.1). NCBI lineage: Eukaryota > Metazoa > Chordata > Actinopteri > Cypriniformes > Xenocyprididae > Megalobrama > Megalobrama amblycephala. Next base: position 24,638,671 of record NC_063049.1, on the reverse strand, counting down.
CAATGTATTATAGAGTTGCGAGCTTGGGGGCGGGGAGCGCGAGCATTTAAAGGGGATGCACGCTGAATCGGCGCATTTATAATGATGCCCCAAAATAGTCAGTTAAAAAACTGAATAAAAAAAAATCTATGCAGTATTTTAAACTGAAACTTCACAGACACATTCAGGGGACACCTTAGACTTATATTACATCTTGTGAAAAAGTGTTCTAGGGCACCTTTAAGAGGAGGACTTTGTGCAGTTTAGCTAACAGAGAGCTTATTATGTCGAGAAAGGCTTTCTGCCAGTGGAAACAGCAAGAGGTTGCAGGATGGTTCTGATGAAACAAACAGAAATCCATCCATCATCTCTTCAGCACCTACACACTGCTTGGCTTAAACAGAAACAAAGCGTTCAAAACTCAATAGCAATGCCAACGCAATAACCTTCTATATATAGAGACCTCATTGTTTCAACGTTATTTTCAGCCATGGCACGGTGTTGGCGGGCAACTGCGGCTCTGACAGCCACACAAAGGCAGAATGAATCTCATGGCTTCATTTGGGACCGATAACCCAATCAGATTTGAAAGGATGAGCCTGTTAAGCTCACTCATCTCAGTTTAATCTTCTCCAAGGGATCAGCAGGAAGACTGAGGAGTTTTCGAAGCCTTTCCTGACACATGGGAGCCGTCCAGAAACCTGACTGCTCATAAAATGACCTGTCAGCTGGTCACTCAAGGCCACTGACAGAATGGTGGGGAGAAGAGTATCACATCGGGCATCTGGATTTGACAGTGGTCAGTGTGAACAGAGGTATAATTCATAACATTTGCTAATTTCTGAAGAAAATGTGAGTGGTGCTTGCCTGTGAAAAACTTGCCACCCCCAAGTGTTGTGGGTGGTTTCCTAGACATGGTTATGAAGGTTCAGAGATGCTCTATTTGGTTTCTAGGATCTTCTTAGTATTAGCTAGGTGGTTGCTTAATGGTCCAAGTAAAAAACAAAACAACAAACAAAAACAAAAAACAAAACAAAACAAAACAACAAACAACTATAACGCATTCTGGTCCGCATGTATGGTTCATGTTTTTTTTTCTTTTTTTCTTTGTTTTGTTTTTTTTAGGTTTTGGGGTGAAATGTGAACTGGACATTTCCTGGACAGGTTTTGGGATATTCACCCATACTTAGTGAATGTGTTAGTGAAGGCCGAACACCATTAATAAATAATAATCATTGAAATCATTATGTTATCTATGTGTATATACAGTATGTCATAAATGTCATGTATGCATTATATAGGCACACAATGTAACAAAATGCCTCTTAACATGTTTTTTTGAATGGAAAAACACATACAGCCTTTGTGTTCACCTGAAAAACGGTGTCCTCCATTAGCAAGAGCTAGAATAAAACTATCACAGACTACCTGTCAATCCAAAGAAACCTGTCAGAAAGGAACTCATCAATATTCGGCTGGAAGCTTCTATTTACACAGCAAGATAGGGCAGACAAGTCAATCTCCCTGCACTTTTTTCTTCATTTGAACAGCCTTACACTGAAAGTTAATCACCATTCAGGAGAAGGACAGTGGCACTGACCTTAGTATACAGGTGCTGGTCATATAATTAGAATATCATCAAAAAGTTGATTTATTTTTTACTAATTCCATTCAAAAAGTGAAACTATATAAACTATAACTATATATAACTAGATATGATATTCATTCATTACACACAGACTGATATATTTCAGATGTTTATTTCTTTTCATTTTGATGATTATAACTAACAACTAAGGAAAATCCCAAATTCAGTATCTCAGAAAATTAGAATATTGTGAAAAGGTTCAATATTGAAGACACCTGATGCCACACTCTAATCAGCTAATTAACTCAAAACACCTGCAAAGGCCTTTAAATGGTCTCTGTCTAGTTCTGTAGGCTACATAATCATGGGGAAGACTGCTGACTTGACAGTTGTCCAAAAGACGACCATTGACACCTTGCACAAGGAGGGCAAGACACAAAAGGTCATTGCAAAAGAGGCTGGCTGTTCACAGAGCTCTGTGTCCAAGCACATTAATAGAGAGGCGAAGGGAAGGAAAAGATGTGGTAGAAAAAAAGTGTACAAGCAATAGGGATAACCACACCCTGGAGAGGATTGTGAAATAGGGTTGTGCCGATGGACGACGATGGAGAGACACCATCGTGATGCCACGCCCCCGTCCCGCTCCGCTGCGAGTCTTGCGAGTCGACACACTCTCTATAGACTATTGTAAACCTAAAATCTTTGCAGGAATTGCTCTGTAAATTAAATTGAGAATATAACTAATGCATATATGCTATTTTAAATACTGTAGTTTATGCCAGAGACGTGACGTGTGTTAGTCTGTGAAAATACCGTGTCAGGCATACCTATTGGAAAGCCCGGATGAGTCATTAGTTGGGAAATAAAATAACCCTTTCGCACGTAAATTTAAAATATTCTGCCGAACGTCATTTAGAACGTATCACTTTATTGTTTCCATGGTGACGCGTCATCGCTTGTCATGTCACACAACGCAGCGCTGTATGACTGATGATCTGCTTTTATTTCAGTTTTCCTTTTTTATTCAAAATATTCACAAATTTGTTAACTATAAAAAATATCTGATATCCCGATTGTCACATATGAGCACCTTTATAATGATCGCGTTAGTTGAGCTATACACGTTATGGGCGCCGCCATGTTAGTTTGTGCCGCAGGTTCTGTTGGATTTACAACATGTGAATTCATCCAATTCTCCCGAAGTAAGTAAGCGGTGAACTGGGGAAGAATAGAGTAAACTTTAAACTTACTTACACAATGTGTATCTGGTATGAATAAAACATGTCCTCTAATTATAATGGAAAGAATTGTTATTGCCACTTCTATATACATCAGTGTGTATTTTACAAACTTTAAATTTATTGTTTTGTTTGTACTTATATGTATTTAAATTAAAAATAATTAAAATGACCCGCCCACCCCCACCCGACGATATCATCGTCCATCGCGATGTTTTACTGTAAACATCGTCAACTGCCAATTTAGGGGACATCGCCCAACCCTATTGTGAAACAAAACCCATTCAAAAATGTGGGGGAGATTCACAAAGAGTGGACTGCAGCTGGAGTCAGTGCTTCAAGAACCACTACGCACAGACGTATGCAAGACATGGGTTTCAGCTGTCGCATTCCTTGTGTCAAGCCACTCTTGAACAACAGACAGCGTCAGAAGCATCTTGCCTGGGCTAAACACAAAAAAGACTGGACTAATGCTGAGTGGTCCAAAGTTATGTTCTCTGATGAAAGTGAATTTTGCATTTCCTTTGATAATCAGGGTCCCAGAGTCTGGAGGAAGAGAGGAGAGGCACACAATCCACGTTGCTTGAGGCCCAGTGTAAAGTTTCCACAGTCAGTGATGGTTTGGGGTGCCATGTCATCTGCTGGTGTTGGTCTACTGTGTTTTCTGAGGTCCAAGGTCAATGCAGCCGTATACCAGGACATTTTAGAGCACTTCATGCTTCCTGCTGCTGACCAACTTTGTGGAGATGCAGATTTCATTTTCCAACAGGACTTGGCACCTGCACATAGTGCTAAAGCTACCAGTACCTGGTTTAAGGACCATTGTATCCCTGTTCTTAATTGGCCAGCAAACTCACCTGACCTTAACCCCATAGAAAATCTATGGGGTATTGTGAAGAGGAGGATGCGATATGCCAGACCCAACAATGCAGAAGAGCTGAAGGCCACTATCAGAGCAACCTGGGATCTCATAACACCTGAGCAGTGCCACAGACTGATCGACTCCATGCCACGCCGCATTGCTGCAGTAATTCAGGCAAAAGGAGCCCCAAATAAGTATCGAGTGCTGTACATGCTCATACTTTTCATATTCATACTTTTCAGTTGGCCAAGATTTCTAAAAATCCTTTCTTTGTATTGGTCTTAAGTAATATTCTAATTTTCTGAGATACTGAATTTGGGATTTTCCTTAGTTGTCAGTTATAATCATCAAAATTAAAAGAAATAAACATTTGAAATATATCAGTCTGTGTATAATGAATGAATATAATATACAAGTTTCACTTTTTTTGAATGGAATTAGTGAAATAAATCAACTTTTTGATGATATTCTAATTATATAACCAGCACCTGTAAGTCCATGTGTTTCTGTTTATTTAGCCTGAATGACAGCTCTGTTTTCTTTGCTGTAAACCTTGCCTTTAAAGAGTTAAAATATCAAGGTACCTGTAAAGTAAAAAGTGAGGAAAAACAGCAAAAGTCCAGTGAAGAGGTTGCTGAGGAAGGTGACCACTCCGCAGGTGATGCCCTCAGGTACAGGGTAAACCGTCTCAATGAACAGCTCGAAGAAGATGGGCACACTACTGTTGATGAAGATTCCCACCAGGATGCAAGAGGTGTAGAGAGTGGCTAAAGGAGCAAAAAGAGAGAGAGCAGACTGATTCTCAAATACATTCCTAGAATAATGCCTTCTTTACAGAGGAAGAGAAAGACTTTGCAAATGACTGAGTGGGAAAAAGCTTTCTAATTAAATTTTTTTCTTCCTGTGCTGGCAAACCCCATTTCAACAGATAATACTCTAATCAACTACGAAAACACTGTTACACCTCATCTTTAAGTAATGATTATAATGTGCTAAGTTGGTACTACAGAAACCTTTCTTATTATCTTAGCACAGCTGAAGTGTAATGAAGTGTGGAAATTGCAATAAAATGTCTTCTATTCCAATATTAAGTACACTTTCATTTCCAAAACCAAGTTTTACTTCAAAAAATTGCCAAAAAGAAACACCTTGCTGTAGAAACTCATCAGACTATAGTCGTTCTTAATGAGAGAAGCTACTCTACGTGTGGATGCAGGGCTGTCTTAAAAAAAAAAAAAAAAAAAAAGGGTTCTAACCAGGGCAGAGAGAAAATGATGGCCCAAATACACAAAAACAAGAGAACAAACACACCAGAGCCTCAGCTGCCAGCGTACTTGAAAAGTACACAGGGTTTCATTATAAAATGGGCTAAACAACTAAAAGATTGGTTGGTAAATAAGAAAAGAGTATTATAGATGAATGACTCAATGCTTGAGGTGTTGGATTTTCAGCAGCCAGTACTAATATCATTCTAATATGCTGACCTGGTGCTCAAGAAATATTATAAGCAATGTTGAAAACAGTTTAATATCAATATGTTTGGTTGTATTTTTTCAGGATTCTTTGAAGAATAGAAAGTTCAAATGAACAGCATTTATTTGAAATAGACATTTTTGTAACACTGTAAATCTGTTACCTTTTATTAATATATAAATAATCTTACTGACCCAAAACTTTTAAACAATAGTGCCATTTTTGACCAATTTAATGAAACCTTGATGAATAAAAGCATAAAATGCTTTCATAAATACAAGCTCATAACCCAACTTTTCAGTGTAGTGTAGTTCTAAACACAAATCATGAGAAATGTTTGAGACACATGGTAAACATGGTATAAGTGGAAGAACCGACAACGGCGCCACTGAATTTTGAAAAATATACACACTGTAGAGGTATTAATATGGCCAGTTATTCCTTACATAACAATGATAAATAATGAATATCATTATTAATATATTATTTGAATACCATTTAGAACATTCAGATACAAGACAAAATTGCAAAACACTGAAATGAAGCAATAAAGCATGAAAACACTTCACATGCATATTCTATGAAAAGTGCTTGCACTGTGGTCACATATACAATCAAATGTGTTTATTCAACCATGCACTGTTGCTTCTATACAATGGTAATTCTTTTCAAATACAATTCAGAGACAACACTGCATATGGCAGTGACTGGAAGAGAAGCAAAATTACCCCGGCACTATACAAAAAATACCTACATCTGGCTCATGACAGATGTTAATTTGACCCATTGGATGTAAGGAAGTACTGGTATCAATGTGGTAAACATGATATAAGTGGATAAAATGACAAGGGTACCAGTAAATTACATGGACACAGTAGGCGAAGGTCCATTGTCAATTATTCCTTGCATAATGATTCCATCTAGAATAAGTTCTGATGAACTGATGTTGCCACAACATAATCTTGTGTTCATTAGTGAGCGATATGAATCACGAGAGGCATGGGAAGGCCAGCATGGAAACGGGACACGTGTGTGCAATACAAAATTATGCCAGATGGAAAGATGGCCCATGAGTCTGCAAGCTTTGTATGTCAGGAATTCTGGGTGAGAGCAGTTAAAAAAATTTCAGGTGCCAACCATAAAATTGATGGAAATATTTGAGCTGGCTGATCTATGGGGCATATGTTTGTTTCAGGCCGGCTTCTCTAGATACCCACTCCCTTTTTCCCTTCACCGATCTGGACTTAATGAGTTCCTCTGGCTCCTTCTCACAGATAAAACTGCAGCTTGCTACAGTATGCTGCTGTTCGCCTACCAGACTCCCTGTGGGCTGACAGTTTTGTGGATGTGCACAAGGAAGAACATAATGTCCTTTTCACCACATTGTACCTTTAGTGGAGGGCAGGTGAGTGAGCCTGGTCAAGCAGGTGAGAGTGAACCAGGTGGCCGCCAAGGATGCGCCGGCAAACATCAGCACCAGAATCAGCTTCAGCATCCCTCGAATATAGTCAGCAAACCTGAGGGCAAAAACAGAAAACAAAAGAAAGCAGGAGGAGAGAGAAACTTGAATCTCGAGTCATAGCTCAAAGGTGACAGAACAAGAAAAACTACAGAGGAGGCAAATTATAGGCAGGCGCAGGTGAAACTTTTTCACAGATGTTATTTTCGGCACCTACGTCAGAAACTAGGCTCAAGCGGAAAATCTTGTCCCTCAAAAACAAGCCTACTGGAGGAGATGACTCAAAACAAATCCTCACAGTCTTATATATTTGATCTGCACTAACTTAATAGCTTCTGACAAAGTTCTCCACACCGTTTCCTCTCATCAGGCATCAGACACATTTTAGCACCTCTAACATGACGACAATAACACTAGGGCATGTTATTCATCACCTTTCTTCAGAGATGAACAGAGATGAAAGCCATCAAAATAAAAACACTTTATGGAGGAGTTAGCTGTTATTTGTTGTGTCAGGGTTGCAAGACTTTTTTAATAATGGATTATGGGCTTTTAATGCCTTTTAAAGTAATTATTAACCTCAAAATGAATGTTCTGTCATCATTTACTTGCCCTCATGTCATTCCAAACCTGTGAGTTTATATATTCGGTGGAACACTAATGGAGAAGTTTATCAGGTTGTTCATGCAGCTCCATACGATGGAAGTTAATGGTGACCAAAGGAAGTCAGGCTCCAAAAACAACAAAAAAGTGTCCTATATGACTTAAAGGTGCAATATGTAATATTTTCTGTCTGCTAGAGGCCTATTCAAAACAAAGGCGTAGCTTGATGACGCCAAGTTTGAGCGCGGAATCTTGGGAGATGTGGTCCTCACATCACAGCTGTTGGAAAACAATTGGGATAGGACTCGGGAAGAAATCATGTTCATGGATGCGATTATTAACTTTATTGTAGTATGAAGCAGAGCAGGACCGAGTGTTGTGGGAGCTGAACAAGGCCGCTGGAGCGATTGCGCAACACACGCCTCACGAGCAGTGGAACTTTTATTATGCCACAGTCGCCGTTTCCGCTTTTCCGGTCATGAGTGTGAGGTAACGCAGCTCTGTTTATCATATTAGATACATTTGAGTGTGTTGAAAATGTTATAACATTATTCTGTGCGTTCACTCGCCGGCTGCTATGAGACACTGTTGCACACTGCAGTAAGATAGATCGATATTAGAATATCGTATTAAATGCTGAATGGCTTGTGTTGATAAATGCCATGCAATTAATTTTAAAACGTATAGTATGATGGAGAAAATGCTGTATTACTGTTACTAAAAATAAAGCTGCATCTGATTATGCTATGTTAGCTACTTCACAAAATAATGTTTTTTTCCTGAGGCATGATAAAGCATGACACTCGCAATAAATAAAAAAAATTAGATTTAAACAATAAGACTAAACGTGTTGAGCTACATAACAATAATTAGTTTTCTGTCTATAAATATATCAAAACAGTTGTTCCCTTATCTATTAAAACATGCAAATATTAAAGTGTCTTTGGTGTTTCCATGGTTTATACAAAATAAAACCAGAAACCGAGGGTAATGCGGGTATGACAATTGACAGGCGACTCTTCACATGTCCCGGAGCCTTGGTTAAAATTGCAATTTTCTCACGATTTACAAATAGTTGCAAACATCTGGGATATTGTAAGTACTCAAGTGAACAAAATATATAACACTGGCCTAGTGGTTTTTGGATATTTTACTGCAAAATTCTTACATATTACACATTAAAAGGTAGACTGGGAAACCCAGCCTGATCTGCCGGCGATTTGATTTCGCCCGGCAACTCAGTCTGGAAACCCGTACATTCATTTCTTTCAATCCAATTCCTTTTAACCTCTCGACGATGCTGAATGACTTCTTTAGTTTAGCAAACAAATCGTTTGACTGGGTGTAAATACCACTCACTTTCATGGGTTTTTTTTTTGCACAACCTGCAAAAATCGCTCGATGCCATTGTTGCTTCTGCAAACCGCTGATCAATGCTACAAACCAATACAAACTAAACCTGTCTGGAGTTTTCGCGTCGCTCTGCAAAGTACGTCACCCGGATCGTTGATCTGATTGGTTAAAGGGCTATCCAATTGCGTGAATAATGCTCGTTGATCACGCCTCTTGTGCAGTAAAAAAAATACATACAGACTCCCTAGACCAATGTTCAATTTTAAATTGAGCTTGGTCTGGTGATAGCCAGACAAATTAAAAGGTACATTTCAAATCTTGTAAAACAATTAAATAGCTTTGTGTGAGGACAGAAATGTTTGTAAATATTCACAATAATCTTCACAGTTCTCAAATCTCATTCACATTCGAATATATATTCAAATATGGCCCACCGAAATGTGCTACTCTAGGTTTGGTGATATTATGCATATAAGATATATACTTTTGCAATACTTTTATGGTGTTGTGGGCAAGACATTTTTCAACATTTCTCTTTTTGTGTTCCATGAAAACAGGCAAATGGGTTGGAATACATGTCATGTGTTAGAACAACATATAAACGACAAACAGAATTTTCAATTTTGGGTGAGCTATCCCTTTAAATATTAAGCATTAACTTTAATCGGATGTCAAACTCACTTTCTTGGCCCAACAACATCGTCTTCTTCATTCAAAAAGCAATGTCACCCCTACCTCCTGACTGCTGTCTGACAATTAAAGTCTGGTGGTTTGTCAGGCATCCCAGTGTTTGCCCAACTGCTCAGCATACCTCACACCACAAACCGTTAATTGACCTGCGGAGACAGCCTCTTATGATTCACCCGTCTAGGATAACTCCAGCATAACGGCGAACGAGGACTTGAGGCTATTATATCCTCCTCCGGAATCGCATCAATTAGAATGTGCAGCCATCGCCCCTGCAGCTCAATTTTAATACATCCATTTTTCTAAAGCATGGACTTGACCCAAAGGGATGCGCTCTGCGGCGGAGAGCTGGTGGTGTATAATAACTCATGTTAACGCATTTGCTGCATGATTCGTGGCACAGGGAAGGCGCTGGACCCCGTAACTCACAGGGGCCCATTAACGAGAGATCACTCGCCAAACGACCACTAATAGGACCATGCTGCCGCGGAGACTTAGTGGGGCATCTGTTGCTTCTTTCTGCAACCTGTCCCAAATGAACAGCCAATATGAGAAAAAAGCTAACACGTAAAAGTGCCAAAACAACCGGCGGGGTGTGCATTCTTTAATCAGCTTTATCAATCCCCATTCGGCTCATGACTCATTTGAATAACGCGCACAACTAGGGCAGCTCACAGGTCTTCATTGAGGTTTTAACCCACTTTGTCCCTCCCTATCTTAATGGCAATGCTTGTACCAACCCCAAAACCAATGTGGCAATTAATTAAATGCAAAGTTTGCCTAATTAAAAAGGTTTTCAAAATGCAAAACCTGGCTGGATGTGCTGATTGGACCCCTCCTGCAAACATTTAGTCATCAGGGACAGACAAATCTCTTGCTTTTTGCAGACAACAGTTTGTTCTTTCTCTCTTCTCTAAGCCAGTGTCTTAATCAGTCAGTGCGACATGACCATTTCATTAGCATTTTCACCCACTGTTCATAACAAAAGCTGATTTTAATAAATTAGCAGGAAGAGAATAAATTAGCTTTGGGATCAGGGAGGATCCAAAACACCCTGAAAAAAAAAAAAGAAAAAGAAAAAAGTCTCCTAACAGAAACAGAATAAATGTCGTTCCAGCAGGAGTGTAGGAACGATCTGAAAAGCATGACACAAGTTTGACACTGGTTTATATGCCTAGTTGCCAGGGATACTGTCATATGAGACCATTTAAAAGCTAAATAAACCTTAGAAAGTTTCTAGAAATGTCAGCATTCTAGCATTTTTGTCATGAAACTTTAATAATTAGGCCTAAAACATTGTTGTGACAAATATAAATATATAAAATTGCATATTCTTCGTGAAAAAAAAATACAACTTTTCTTCTGTTGTTCATATCTTCTTTCCGCAGGAAGTTATTTTTTCTGTCAGTGGCTCAGCGCACAGACTGTGCCAGGCGTGGGTTATATTAATGAATATGAATTATTTTATGTGATGTTTGCCCTAATTGATTCGCCGAAAAGTGGAAGTTGGTAGCCATTGTGCGATTACCACCTGCCATTCAGCCCACTCCTAATCCAAACAAGCAATCCAGTGCGGGTCTTAAAAGTTATCAATTTACTAGCTGTCAACATTTTTTCCCCCTTCACACCACTGTTACGCAAAATAAACCATAAAAAAATCCCCAAAAGTATGGAAGTCTAATTTTGTTATTTCTAACAGTAGGAGGACAGTTTAGGCATGTACAAATCAACAAATCAGATCCTCGCTGGCGAATTTTAATGCCGTCTGAGCATGTTGAATTGGAGGTGGAGCCTGTCAGTCAGAGAGATCACTCTGATTGGCTGTTCAGCTTAGCGAAGCAGTGCATGAGAAGAAAAATAGAAGTGACAAAAGCAAGCAAATGACAATGTCAAGAGGGCGCACAGAGAAAGCTCTTCTCATTTTCCATTTGCATCTCATCTGTGATGATTTTCCTTGAATTCGTCTGTGGAGACCAAGACTTGTTTGAAAATGGTAAGAGCAAGTGCAGCTTTGTTTACAATTTATATATCCACAGTCCTAGCTTTCGGTTTCCCTTTTTGAATTATGATTACAGACTATGGAGAGTTCCAAAACAGCTGGATGGAGTGCAAAACAGTGGTCTTGAGACACATTTTTAAAAGTTTTTTTTACCTCGATGCGTAACTAAAGGTGTTGCGAGACACCTTTGAACCCATTGAGATGGCCCAAAGATGTGAGTGTAGATCAACAATGAAAATATACTTGGAGTTTAACAATAATTGTTTTGAAATGTTTTGTTGAAGGCAGTGGATCTGTTACAAAAGCGATGCTTTGATGGCTGTAACCACGGTGCTTTAAAAGAGATGGATTTAGAGAGTTTTAGCATGATGACAGTCCCAACAGATACAACATGCTGTCAGCATGCTAAATTGCTCTCTAAGAAGTTAAAGAAATCTCTAAATTCAACACCTTAAAAGCCAAACCGCTAAAAAAAAAAAAAAAACACTTCAACCTCACTAAACTGAGTCAGTAAAACTCAGTCCTGGATTCTTGCAGATATGGGTTTGCTACTTCTGTTTTCCATGTCACGGGACAATATATTACATACAGTAAATGCTAAGTTTAAGTACATGACAACAACACTATAATATCTCAGGCATTACTCACCTTGCCATGGCCACACCAAACACACAGCCTCCAACTAGGGACCAGAACCCGATCCAGCCAGCGTCCACCTATAAGAACAGAGAAATGTGTGATCGGAGGGGATTATTCGCTGCTTGTGATGCTGGACATCACTCGTGATGGAGAAGCCTGATGGGTAGTGAGCTAGGAGCGCCTACAGTCTGAGCAACTGTGTCTATCAAAGAGAAGAAGAATCTGGCAGACTTCATGCTGTCCACGAACATGTCTTTGATGAGCAATCTGGTTCAACAGCAGACTTCATCAAACAGATGGTCTGTATCAGGCATGACTGAGGTCAACCACAGTATTGATAAGAGCAGGAATACAAAACAAGTTCCTCCATGAGGACTAAATAAAATGTTATATACTGTTTGTCAAAGCAAAGGTGGGAAAAAAAACAAAAAACAGATATGCTATCAAATGTTTGGGGTCGGTAAAGTCTCTTATATAAAAAACAAACAACAAAAATGATTATTTTAATTATATTTCACAGTATTACTATTTTAATTTTTAAATGTAATTTATTCCTGTGATAGCAAAGCTGATTTTCAGTCATCAATATCACATAATTCTTCAAAAATCATTCATTCTAATATGCTAATTTTGTGTTCAAGAAACATTTCTTATTTATTATCAATGTTCAAAACCGTTGTTCTTCTTAATATTTTTGTGAAGACGGTGATTCATTTTTCCTCCATGATTTTTTGATGAATAGAAAGTTAAAAAGAATAGCATACTTGAAATATAAATGTTTTCAACATTATAAAAGTCTTTACTGTTCCTTTCAATCAATTCAATGCATCGTTACTGAATAAAGTATTAATTTCTTCCAAAACACAAAACCTTTGAACAGTAGTGAATATAATGCAATATCCATTAATTCCATAGTCTAATCTGTCCACCACAGTTTCATAATGAACAACAAATATTTTTAGACACTTCACAATAATAACATAAAAGGTCTCTAACATTGTGTCTTGTGCCATTGCTTTGGAAAAGTATCTGTCAATTGAACTAAAAAAGGTTGATATAGCGTAGTGCCTTTATCAAATCAATGGGATTTAAGTAAATAAGTATATAAGTCTGTTGCGCTTTATTTCAAAGTGAAATGTGTACTTTGTTCGATTATTATTATTTTATTTGTATTATTATTTGTTTGGGTTCCTAAAACACCAGTGTAAATGTATTGTAGATTGAGAAACTAAACTACAACTAAAGAGAAGTTTAAGTCTACTTTAAATTCCTTGTAGAAGTCAATCCAAAGACTTTTACTCTGTTCAATTTGGACACTGAAAATGAGTTAGTGCACCATTTCGATGCTTTTAATTTTTAAAATGTAAGGTGTCATTAGTCTCACAAACTCCTGTGGGGAAAACTGCAATATTATTACATTTTTTATTAATAAAAGTTCAACAACAATCAAACAACAACTTTTAGACTACATTTGACCCATGTGTTTGTATATTGTAAGTCTTCAACAAAAAGAGTTCTAAAAAAAAAAAAAAAATCACAAATACTTTTAGTCTCTGAAGCTAACTGATCTAAAATATACTGTACAAGCAGACAAATTATTCTGGTCAGAAAATGTTATAGCATCAGTCTTTGATTTGACTGATTTGATAGCTATTGATGCTAACAGAATGATCAGAAATGCTGGCTCTGTCTGGGCATCAGCCTTGATCCCCTGGGGGTGATGATGGAGAGGAGAATGCTGGCTAAGCTCTCTTCCGTCTCTCACCCAATGCAAAGGACTGTCGGTGCATAGGAAAGCACCTTCAGCAAAACACTGATTCAACAACAGAACATTTCCTTACTTAGTTCCAACCTGCGGCTATGAGGACATACAACTGTACTCTGAGCCGAATCTCATTATGTCTTTGGATGGGTTGTAATGTCACTATTCAGAGAACATTGGGCTCATGAATATTACTTTGCTCATTGCAAGCTAATCTTCCTAGGCCAGAGTGTCAAAGTACCAAATTAACATTCATGATTCATGCTAATTCATATAAAAATTCCATGTTGTGTTGGGCTGTAGTAGACATGAACTAAAATATCAACAATTTAACATCTGGACATGTTCAAAGATCATTCAAATTCATTCCACCCCTTTAAATTTGTCATTAACACACAGACTGAATATTTCTCTAAATAAATGTAAGGTCAGCCTCGTGAAACGCGATTTGTGTGACACTCAATTTGAGCGCAAATGAACGTGACTTTTATTTGACAGCTTCATTTTACTAGAATACACAAAATTGAATGTCATGTTTATTTTAGCATGTGTGGAGATTATGCACTGTGCATTTTCAATTTATCCACCTTCTTAGCACTGTCATTTTTCCTCTCTGGACAAGCTCTCTATCTCACTAATCTGCAGTAAGACACTGCTGCTCCAGGGATTTATAAGGTCTGAGGATACATGTGCTGATGAAATGTCTTACTGCAGGGGTAAAAGACATCTTTATCTCTTTGAAATAAACATCAAGTGATAAAACTACAGTGAACCATACCATATATCAGAATGTCATAGATCATGCGATTTTAATGAGAGGCAGCAGAGGTAGACTACATAATTTAATATCTGCCAATGGGAATGTGCGCTAAAAGTTTGGGGGGAGTGGAGTGACAGAGAGGACGCTGGTTCTGGCGCCCCTGGATGTATTAATTTCTATTTCCCATTCTGTGATTTATGTCTACTGCTGTAACGCTGCTTTTTCATACCCTATGCTATTTCTTTTGGCAAAAAGTGTAAATTGTGTGTCCAAAGCATTATTTTAAATTCAAATTTTTCATACAGTATAGTGCATTGGGATGGTTAGGACTCGGGACAAGGTGGAGAATGACACAGCAGATATCCCAATTTCACTGAGGTTACATGCAGTTCAAAAGAAAACTTGGGAGTGGCAATTCAGCATCCAGTTTATACTGACACAATATAATGTATGATGTGTTTTTGATATATGTTCTGTTGTGATATACTTCTAAGAAAGCAAACACTTTCTCTGTGTATTCTAGACCTCCATGCTTGATGCTCTTAGCTTACTAACATGTCTACACTGGAAGCCTTAGGGGCAAAAAACACGGCATCACTCACTGAAATGGGTTTTAAAATCAGAAAACCACATTGCACCCCTATAGTTTTAATCAGGTTGAAAGAGTTCCACACACACCATCACAAAAGCGAGCCTTTGTTCTGAGCAGTTTGAGGCAGCTCTAATAAAACACATTCTTAATGTTTCTCAAACCCAGCTAAGCACCTTGAGTTTGATGATGACTTTCCAAGGGCAAAGGTTGTCTGCCTAATCAGTGCACAGCCATTGTGCGCAGGCTTAATGGCCATTCATCATTAATGAAGCAATTAGACAAGACTGATTAATGTAGCGGTGGACCATACACTTAAACGATGCTATTATTGTTGTACTGCTCTACATGCTTACTGCCTCAGGGCTCTTCCATTCCACAAATTACTGTGTGCGAACGTGGAAACTTATTTGTTGTGAGTGACTTCTGACACCAATCAAAATGCAAGAACTTAACTTCAGAATATAAACTTTCACACCATGACTGGATGCTTTTCATTGCTTTCTATCCGAGACAACAGAGAAATCATTCAATGTAAAGTGAACTGCTTACACCTTACAGTAAGTTCCCAATGATTAATGGATTAAAGGTGCCCTAGAATTAAAAAATTGAATTTATCTTGGCATAGTTCAATAACAAGAGTTCAGTACATGGAAATGACATACAGTGAGTCTCAAACTCCATTGTTTCCTCCTTCTTATATAAATCTCATTTGTTTAAAAGACCACCGAAGAACAAGCGAATTTCAACGTAACAGTCGGGGTGTACGCCCCCAATATTTGCATATGCCAGCTCATGTTCCAGGCATTAGACAAGGGCAACCAGTATTAACGTCTGGATGTGCACAGCTGAATCATCAGACTAGGTAAGCAAGCAAGAACAACAGCGAAAAATGGCAGATGGAGCAATAATAACTGACATGATCCATGATAACATATTTTTAGTGATATTTGTAAATTGTCTTTCTAAATGTTTCGTTAGCATGTTGCTAATGTACTGTTAAATGTGGTTAAAGTTACCATTGTTTCTTACTGTATTCACGGAGACAAGAGCTGTCGTTATTTTGTATAATGTCTGTATAATGCACAAACACAACTTCATTCTTTATAAATCTCTCCAACAGTGTGTAATGTTAGCTTTAGCCACGGAGCAAAACCTCAAGCTCATTCAGAATCAAATGTAAACATCCAAATAAATACAATACTCTCATAATCTGATGCATGCATGCAGTATGCATGACGAACACTTTGTAAAGATCCTTTTTGAGGGTTATATTAGCTGTGTGAACTTTGTTTATGCACTGTTTAAGGCAAGTGCGAGCTCCGGGGGCGGAGAGCGCGAACTTTTAAAGGGTCCGCAGCATGAATCGGCGCATTTCTAATTATGCCCCAAAATAGGCAGTTAAAAAAATTAATTTAAAAAAATCTATGGGGTATTTTGAGCTGAAACTTCACAGACACATTCAGGGGACACCTTAGACTTATCTTACATCTTTTAAAAAAACGTTCGATGGCACCTTTAATGTTTAGTTCATGTTAACTGTTGCATATACTATTCAATACATTAGGGTTGTCAAAAGTACTGACTTCAGTACCAAGTCGGTACTGAAATTTTAAAAATGTGACATTACCAGCATTTCCCCCTAGCATTTTGAGCGCTGTTAAGCGGATTCTTAAACACCTCTGATAACCCTTTTCCACCGAGGCAGTTTGAAAGCTTTTGACAGTTTCATTTCGAGCCAGAGCCTAGTTTCAAATTAATTTTTTTCTCTTTCGACACCCAAAGCACCAGCTCTGAACCAGGAAAAGTGGTTCGTAGTAGCACCAAAACATTGCTGGTCTAGAAAGTAAGAACCACTTGCATCAGGGGCTGGGGCGGGGTTACCGTGACCAACAAGAAACTTGTGACTGCTATTTTTGATATAGCAGTAGCAGCTCATCTCTATACAAATAACGGCGAGCTGTGTTTGGATGCCGATGTAATTTTGCAAAGCCATGAGCATTAATAGTAGCAAAAAGTCCGCCATTGTTGATGGAAGGCTTGTTCGAGATGCATCAGAACAGTGCAGACCGATCGGCAGGTGACATCGGAGTGGTGCGGGAACGTTTGTAGAGCATACGACTCCTTGTGCTTTTGGATCTTTCTTGCGGTCTTTTGATGTCATGTGCCGATCACTCTGCAAGAAGCCGATGCATCTCGAACAAGCTTGGCGTGTTTGTGTTTGGTGCTGCCGAGCTAGCTTTGCTGTGAAATATGAGACGTATATGTGACGTAAGACCTGGCTCTGTGCTGGCTCTCTAGCCCGTGGAAAGGCAAACCGGTTCTTAGAAGGCTCGTCAGTTGAACAAACTCCGATCTGCCACTAGCACTAGCTCTGAACTAGCACCTGGTTCGTGCTGACGGAAAAGGGCTATGATTGGTCATTGTGTTTCTGCTTTGGATCAGTCTATGAGCAGATATATTACGGATCCGCTGATAGATGCCTGCTTTTTTGTGTATCGGTGTAGGCGATCGGTGAAGAGCGTCAAAGATGTCTATTTACAACATGTTTTTGAAGCGTTGATCATTGTAGACAATCACAGACGTATCTATTGAGCACGTGAACACAATGGCCTATCAGAGGTGTTTATAAATCTGCTCAACAGTGCTTAAAATGTTAGGGGGAAATAATGGTATCGAAACATTTTTAACATTTCAGTACTGACTTGGTACCAAAGTCGGTACATTTGACAACCCTACAATACATACAACCTTATTGTAAAGTGTTACCACCAAAGCCAAGGTTTATGAATTCTGCAGTAATTCTTAATTAAGTTTTTCAATTCCAGGTTTTCAAAGTTATCCAGGCTGAATTAATTGTTGAAATTGAATACTTAAAGTTTTGGATTTGGAACAAATCCCCAATTAGAATGTTAGAGGAATATCAATTCACTGCTGGCTTTTAAGCACAGTTTTTTTTTTTTTTTTTTTTTTTTTTTTTTTTTTACAATTCTTCTAGAAATCTATATATAATTTGTCTGATAACACTTATTTCTCTTCAACCAGATTAAATGACTAGGAAAAAAGACCTTCTCAACAACAGTGAAATATTAAAATGGGAGAAGGAAATGCTTGAGGCATATGCTTTCAATTGTTGTTAAAAAAAGAACTGAGACTTGAATGAGAAGACGGAAAATTCAAATTAGTCTCACAATGGCTTTGGCAGCAAAGACATATTGTGGAAAAAGGCCTTCTATCTTCAACTTGCATGATTTTCTTTCCAATGCCTGTTCAAAGACCACCTAGTTTACCTGGAAAAGACGCTACAAGACATGAAAACAACATCTTTGTCCTCGCAAGCCCATAATTCAGCTGGGCATAGAATGCTGTGTGATTGCTTTGGCCCATAACTCTAACATTTCACATGCAAATGTGAGGAGGCTGGGGAGAATCAGAAACTCTGAGGTGGAGAGCTCATCTCATTAAGCTGTGGTTGGCCCATCAAAGATGAAGTACTTTTGTGAGTATGCAAATAAAAGCGTCTTGAGCATGTATGTTTGATTAGATTCTGATGAGCTCTGTTTGGAGAGGGAACGGCTGGAGAGGGCAATCTTCATGTGGATAGATTTGGATTTTTTAAAACTATAATTAGATGTTTTTAACGGCTTGTTTTGAAGTTCAAAGTCCACCCATTCAGGTCTGTCAGTTTTTTAAATGAGAAAGTATAGAAAGGCAAACAGTATATTAGTCAGAGTACTCAATATTTCAATGTGTGTTTGAACACCCAGGGTTAATTATAGTCAATAGAGTCAATAACCATTTAATCTAGGGGAATTACATTTCATTTTGATCATAAACCCATTGAATGTGCAAATGATTTACACATCTGATTACACAACTTATTGAAACATACGGTAGCGCATTGCTGCCACATATTATTTTTTCACTCAATTATGTTGTAATAATGAGATATGTTGTTTAAACAATACATTTTCTCGTAATAACAATATGTTTTTTATGTAATAACAAAATATTATGTACGTGATGTGACAATTTGGGAAATAGGCCTTTATCACAGTCCACGTTCAAAAAGTGGAAGCTTCAAATAATATAGTAAAATATCTTTGCTGTAGCTTGTATCAATGGCAGTGCCCATAGAAGGGTATTGTTGTGATTTATTGATGTACAGTTCATCACAGATACTTCATCAAAACACATAAACAACAGTTTATAAACATTAGTCTGGTATGATGAAACAAAGAAAAATGCTGTCACGTTATTCTGATACATATTTCATTATTTAAAGAGGCGCGCACAAGCCTACTGTATGTGCGTGCACAATACTTCTGACTATTGAGTCTGACCATCATTTTATTAAATAAATGCAAGAATTGGATACAAACAACATATCACATTACACGGTATTAGTATTTGACAAGGTTATGCATTCCATAAAATATTAATTATGAGTAAAGACTGTACAAATTAAACAATAATAATGTTCATGTTGCTTTCATGCACTTACTTTACTTTCCAATACAATCATCAAGTGTTAAATCAAACTGAAGTCGTTCCTTCAATAAAGAAATATTTCCAGCCCAGAGTCAATTATTCGCATATAACTGGTTTGATCATCTTAAATGAGTTAAATCCTCCGGGTTTGAGTGCAATGATTGGACAGCATTATATTGTAGACAGATTGGAGATTAAACATAATAAACATGCCTCTACAATAAAAACAACAACATTAAAAATAAAATGAGTGTATTCTAATTATTCTTCCGGCAGTAACTTGAGCAGGGTGCAGATCATTTTTTATCTCATAACTCTGGCAACAGCGGCAGCGTTGGCAATCGCCTTGTTCACATAATGTTGCACATTGAAATGGAAGATTACACACATGGTCGGATATCATGTAAAGCTAAAAAATGTTTGAAATACTGTTGGTTATTATCATGATCAACCAATTTAGTTTCATTTTCTTGACAAAAGTGACGACCGTCCATTGACAATAATGCAGGCGGAAATTTAATTACGCTACAAATTGAAGCCGGATGTGACAACACAGGGACTGCCATTAAAGGCCCACAGGGACTGCGATAAATTTCCCACTTTGTCATGTCATGTACAAAATATGTAGTTTAACGATATAATATCTCGTTATAATGGGAAAGGCATATCGTTTTGATGACAATATGTTGTTATTATGAGAAAATATATCATTTTACTGACACACTATCTCATTATTATGAAAAAAAAAAAAACATCGTTTTAACATAACTCGTTATTACGAGAAAATGTGTTGTTTTTAATGAGAAAAGTGTCATTTTAACAACATAGCATCTTGTTAGGAGAAAATATATTGTCTAAATGACATAACATCTTATTACGACATAATTGAGTGGAAAAAATATGTAGAAACATATGGGAATGGCCCAATTCTGAATAAACAAATAAACACGTCATTATATTTGTAATTCTTCTTTTCCTGGAAACCTTATGATTACTTATAATGTATCATTTAAATGGGCCAAGCAAGGAATATTTCTTACCTGGCTGATATTAACAGGTGTTAAAATCATGTCCAACACGCCAGCCCAGCCGGCAACAACCCCTGTGGGCACGGAGTAGGCGAGCGCTATCATCAGGAAACGCATGTTGCTGAAAAAGCAAAAGCAAAGATGAAGATTTATGAAAACTTTTAGCAATAGAGCACTATGAAAGCACTTTAAGATACTAGGCTGTATTTTGACAGTGTATGACTCCCATTTTTGAAAGAGCAACAGATCTTTCAGAACTGTCATGAAACTGAACATCAAAGCTTGTGCATCTCACACAGAGTCAAATATTGTACAGTTTCCTTCCTATGCCTTCCAGCCTTTCACAAAAACATTTATCCTACCTTGCAGCCCAGTGACAGAAAGATAAAAGTCTCCCGAATACAGAAAATACACAGAACTGATAGCAGATGCAGATATCAGGGAAGCATAATGTTAGAATAAAGACATGCGCTTTGTCTTTCATTGATTTAGCTTCCTCAACCAAATATGATTCTTAAGAGGACACTGCACATTATCAAAAAAAAGAGTCAACTTTCATCTGAAAAAAATGATGCAAATGCTCCAGTGAACATGCAATGTTAACAGACAGCTTTCTTTAGGTAATATAGACCTTAATATTGAGAGTTTGGCCAAGTAGGAATTGTTTTGAACATCTAATTAAATCTAACTGACCCACTGGGCAAAGCTATGCATAATATCAGTATCTGCATATTTTTAATAAATCATATATCTGCAGGGCACAGCTGAAATTTTACTCTTTCATAACATTATCTATGAGATTCACTAGCAAGTGTTATTTGCCAACAAATCCTTCTTGAAGCTAAGCAACAACAAAGTTGGTCTGTAGATACAAGCATTAATACAAGCACAGTGCATGGTTTAGTGTACTGTCAATTTTGTGGTAATCCTGCCCTGATACAAAAATCCCTTGCTATGAGGGATGCTTTTTCTTCACGTATTAGCATTTTTATGAGCATCTATCCAGTCGCTGGATTGCTGTAGTCAAGACTGAAACAGGTCGAGAATCCCTTCGTGGAATCAGCCTTTATGTGCACCTTCTGGCAGGCCTCCAATCAGTCCCAACCCAATTACAATCACCCTCCCTTCTCTCTCTATTTTTCCCTCAAGAGTCTCAAACAGTGTCTCCCCAACTTACTTGAGAGGAAATCTTTCCCCCCTATAAAACAAAGCATCTGAAACCAATCATGAGAGCTCTCCAAAGATGCTTTGTTTATCTTTTGTGTGCTTTATGGAATTTACTCATCGCAGTTTGGTTCTTGGTATTTGAGTCTTTAAGGCTGTTTTCGGTAACACTTTATTTTAAGGTCTTTTAACTAGTTGCTTATTAGCATGTATATTACTAGAATATTAACGGCTTATTCTGCATGACCTTATTCTACATTCTTAATCCGACCCAATACTTAAACTTAACAACTACATTATTAATAAGCAGTAAATTAGGAGTTTATTGAGGGAAAAAAACATAGCTAATAGTTTATATGTGTTCCCTATACTAAAGTGTTACCCTGTTTTCACACTTAATTAAAAAAAAAAAAAAAGTTTGACTGTTCTATTGGGATTGTAGTGATCAGCAGGCAGACATGAGGGAAGACTCCCCTCATCACCTCATCTGCCATGATGAAAAGCACAGGACTCCAAAACTCACACCTCCAACAGAAGCAAACAAGGGAATAGATAGGCTAGCAGATAAGCCTATCAAGACAATCACCCTGACCATTTGTGGAAAGGAAGAAAGATGACATTAGGATGTCATTGAGCAGGCTAATTCTATCACCATTCTCCCCCATTGATCACCCCAGTCACTCAGTTGTTAGACCTGAGGTGTAAACTGAACTCCACTCACCAGACAGGTTTTGCTATGTGACTTGAAGTCACAAAAGACACAAAATAGACACACAGTGGACAAAATGGAGCAAACCTTCTCCATTTTTATTATCAAGAACTCTATATACTTCATGAGTGTTGTTTGTGTACATGCAAACTATACAAACTTGCCTACCAAGGTATACATTAATGCATGGGTAAAAGGTCAATATAACTCAATGATGTTTGGTCTTTATGTTTTCAGCACAATGCCTAGGGTAATCTGAAATTGGTTTGGAAAGTGAATTATGCATAGGAAAAACCTTAAAGACATTGTTCTAACGTGAACTTTAAGCTATGCAAATGAACCTCATGCAAGAGGGGGGCCATCCAGTGGCCACCGCTGACAGCATCAGCCAATCAAAACAGTGCATCTGAAAGGTGCAAATTTGCATTTCCCTCCCTCTCAGGACAGGTTAAAAGACTTGTTTCTGGTACAGATAATGGTTCCAGTTGGGTTGCTGCAGTTCCCGTTCTGGTTCCAGGCTCCAGTTCTTGTTCCAGTCCCGGTTCAAGGTTCTGGTCCCAAGATGTGCTAAGCTAAGTCCAACTCTACAGAGTTGTGAAGTTGCTCTCTCAAGACACTGAAGCTCTAAAGAGAGAAACAAGGAAGTTCTGCAAGAAGTGAATTTGGGGAGTTTGAAAACTGCAACAGAGACAACGACTACAAGCTTAGCCCCCCCATCTTCAAGATATCTTCTGTACCAACTTCAATCCTCTCATCAGAGATCCTCCAGATCTGCGTGTTCCGGATCTGCACTCTACTTCAGAATCTAAAGATCCTTCCATCTGCATGTTCCAGAGAATAAGGATCATCTGCACAGACATCAGAACCTTCAAGGCTTCTTCAAGGCTTCTTCAAGGCTTCTTCAAGGCTTCTTCTTCTGCGTGTTCCAGGAAAAGACCTTCTCTGTGCTCCAGGAGTTCAACGTTCACAAGTACTTCGTGTTCAAGTCTGTGAACCGGATTCCAACTCCTTTCTTCCCACTGCAACGCTGCTCAGCTCAACAAGTGGAAGACGTCACCTTCGGATTCAGTACGACCAGGCAGACGTAAATATCACTTACCAAACCTCTTTCTAGAGACCTTGGCATTAGTGTATACTGTCAGTATATGATTATCTAATTTGCATTAGATCTTGCATAGCTGATATCAGTTGATAACAAATAATCTCTCGGTTTATTTGTTGAATTCAGAATAAGGTTTGCCTTATTTCTTCTAGAGAAACTACAGTTTATCTTTCCATAAGATTAACTTGTAACTGCCATAGTAACATCCAACTCATCCACTTGCATTTATCAGTCTTTTTGCACTTTATCCATTCAGTAGTTGTTAGTTACTCTTGTCTATCCTTTTGTTAATAAAATCCATTTATTACACTTGTGTCTTCCTTGTGTTGATAATACAGTAAGAGGCTCTAAAAGTTAACGATATCTCACAAATCCTTCAGATTGGTCAGATGATGAACTTCCTCCAATTCATATAATTGTAATTCAGTCAACAATCTTCCATGATTGTTCTTTATTGTCAAGGTGAAACTTGACTGGTGGCCCGAAAATATTGGAAGGAATCATCTGACTCAATATAAATATTAATACAAAATATTAATATTAATATTTAAGACCATAAACCACTAAATTTGTGGTACCCTCGAGTGAGGCTAGTCCAAAATCACTACAGGATCTAATACCACAAAATGAAGATTATGCAAGACAGCCATTTTTAACACCACGTCCATCAACACCAATACTATTATATCATCACTTTTACAGCAGAAATCAAACACTGGATAATGGTTCCTATAAAGGTGTGAACATGCACAAACAGATTAGACCTTTCCAGGCTTGTGCAAAATTGAGATAATAAGATTATAATCACACACAGTTTCTGCAAATCTCATGTTAATCTTGAGTACATATAGAGTAATATTGCATCCTTCATATCTCCAATAAGTCTTCAGTTTTATCATATTTATAAAAGATAGATATGCTATACCGAGTCTTTCCGAAAAAAGCAGAGCTCCTGGGCAGAGCTAAAGAGTCACGAGCGCGTGAAGCTTTTGCATAGAGATCGTCTGCAAGCTGTGACATCATTATAAATAAAAAGGGAACAAAAACGTTCGTGTTGTTTACATTTTATGCACTTGCATGCCGACTGCCAACAAAACACAGACATCAGATGCAGCTTTACTCACCACTCGCGATCTGCAAATCCAGCACCGAACTGGGACTTGTTTACAAAGTATTCATCACCGAAATCCCAGGAACAAACAAACATACGTGCAAAACTCGGACAAAAAAAACAAACTTCATCCACTGTTCCCTTAATGCTGGGTTCTTTGGGAAGTTGAAGAAGGTAATCTTTCCCTCACAACCAAAAACACACTCCTTTGGTGACAGGAGCTGTGTCTTATTTCGGAGTCTGCGTCCTCCAGAGGTCGCATTTGAAGGCTGCATACGTCATCAAGTATGTCTTTTTTTAAGAAAAGTAACCGTATTAAAATTGACTGATATTCATTGTGAGGTGTAAAATATTGTAATTTCTTTCTTGCGTTGCAATCTAACGGTTATTTTTCTTAAATGAGACTGCCTCGATGATGTATGCAGCCCCTGAATTGGGACACAGCCATTGTTGAAAAATCTCTCGGCTTCCGTATCCCGAACGAATCCCGCTGATGGGCGTGCTCTTGCTCTGGGTGATGTGTGTGTGCACGCTTATCAGGGAGAAGTGCCTATTCCGCCCTTTTATGATGTCATAAAGGTCATACTTGAAAAAATTCGTCGAAACATGTCCACAACCGGAAGTAGTGTATTTGGTACAGAAATACTCTGTCATAAGTCCAACTCGTGTTTTGAAACTTTGGCCATGTTTAGCAACTCTTTGCAACTCTTTAACAGTGTAAATAAGTCAGAATGCATGAAATAGCATTACACCCCCCCCCCCCCCCCCCTTTAATATAAAAGTGTATATATAAATTTTGTACAATTTTCTATAGAATTTCTATATATTTCTTTTCTAAATAAAAAAGTACATTTGTAATTCAAATTGCAATTTAGCATCTTGTTTCTAGCATTTCAGCTGCAGTTCTATGGAGATTCTAAGAATGTGAGCTTCTTTCTAAAGGTTTTTGTTTTTCAGAGAAAATCATCTTTAAAAAATACACTGGCTAAATCCCAAATGGCACACTTCATAGCAATTTTGGTCTTGTGGACTTACAATGGCTGTCGCGTGCACGTGTCCATTAAGGCCACAAGACCGTAAGGTGTCCCATTCATCATTTTAGCTTTGAGATGGGTGCTCTCAAGCGCCCCCTATGCGGCTGCTATGTGCCCTTGATGCATACTTCAGCTGAGCCTGCAAGTTCGCGAGCTATGCAGAGGATTTTACCAAAGAGTAAAGAACCCAAGAGGCGACACTCTGATAATTTTTGGGTAAAAGCCACTAGATGGCACTCCGGTAGCGCGGCCGCCATTATGGGGTGAAAATACTAACTGGACCATAGAATCCTTCACATCTTACGCACCCAAAATCGGCGAATTTCACTGCCAAATCAGAAGCGCAATAGAACAGTTTTTTAAATTAAGTCACAATTAGTAAAATTTTACGGTAATTAGTTAGTTAGTAAATTGTATGGCTCCTACAGTAAATTATGTATTGTCTTATATATATGTTTATTTTACCTGTTGTGGAATCCAACCATTCAACCATCTGAGGTAACGTAGTTAGCCTACTTTCTTGAGTATTTCCATTTTATGCAACTTTACACATTTATTAATAGTAAATTAATAATTAATGAATTTAAGATCATCATGTTTGCAGCAAACAATATACAGACCTTGTGGAGTAATAGTAATAATAGTTAGACTGGGTAAACCCAGCCTCATCTGCCGGCGATTTGATTTCGCCCGGCAACTCAGTCTGGAAACCCGTACATTCATTTCTGCTGCATCTGTTACACTTCTGCGGGAACCAATCACAGACTGGCTTATCCACCTTGCTCGCCATTGGCGGGTACAGAGCTCTTTCTATGGCTCTGGGCGGGTATAACACGATGACGTCTCTCGCATGACTGTCAATTCCTTTTAACCTCTCAATGATGCTAAATGACTTCTTTGGTTTAGCAAACAAATCGCTAGACTGGGTGTAAATACCACTCACTTTCATGTTTTTTTGCACAATTTGCAAAAATCGCTCGATGCCCCTGCTGCTTCTGCAAACCGCTGATCAATGCTACAAACCAATACAAACTAAGCCTGTCTGGAGTTTTCGCATCGCTCTGAAAAAGTACGTCACCCGGATCATTGATCTGATTGGTTGAAGGACTATCCAATTGCATTAATAATGCTCGTTGATCAAGCCTCTTGTGCAGTAGGAAATACATAGCAAACTCCCCAGACCAATGTTCAATTTTAAATTGAGCTTGGTCTGGTGATAGCCAGACAAAATAATAGTATCACTAGGTCTGAATTGAAATATTATATATATTAGTACGTTTTAATGGATCATGCTATAAACAATGATATTATCATACATGATGCATTGCTCTGTCTGTTATCGCATAATTTCCACTTTTGGACACTTTTGCTTTAACGGACATTAGACAAAACTGCTAAATCAAGCTGTTATATTCATATATTTATTGTCCAACATTCCCAATTTTTCTGATGCATGTCCTTAATTTAAAGGGGACCTATTTTGCAAAATTCACTTTTGCATGGTGTTTGGACATAAATGTGTGTTGGCAGTGTGTTTACACAACCACCTTACAGTGAATCCCCATAAATCATAAGCAGTGTCTCAGAACAAGCCGTTTCCAGATCCCTGGCAGTGTGAAGTACAATAAACGTTATAAAACTCATCTGTAAAGTTTTGGCCATCATTTGGATGGTACAACAGGCCTGTACTAATATAGTGGATAAAAACAAGAAGACAATATAAGTTATAGCCGTAATTGAACTAAACTATACCTGTTCTATCTCCATGCAGCATATATTAGCAGTTTCTGACATTATAGTGCGTCCTGACTGAATCATAACACTGGAGAATCAGCTCGTGAAGCTCCGCCCTCTCAGGCCGAGCACAGCAGCTCATTTGCATTTAAAGAGACCACACTGAAACGGCTCGTTTTTGCTCAATCACTAAAAGTGGCAATTTTAACATGCTATAAAAAATTATCTGTGAGGTATTTTGAGCTAAAACTTCACATACACAATCTGGGGACATCAGAGACTTAATTTACATCTTGTAAAATGGGGCATAATAGGTCCCCTTTAATTTTACATGTTGGTATTAATTCAGTATTTATGAGCCTAATGCTAATACTAGATCTTTTAAAGAATTTTAACCCAAACTGACTGGGTTTCTAGAGAGCAAAGTTTTTGTAAAAAAAGTGGAAGACAAACACAAAGTCTGTAAAATAAACTGTTAAAAGGATTTGATGATCACTAGTGATAGTATTTTATTCTGTATTGTCATCATTCAGGTTGGATTTCAGCTTTAATGTACATTTTGTTTTAACAAAGCAGCTGATATTGATATAGAAACTAATGACCTGCGACTCGCTTTCACCACAAAATGGCGGAAACGCTACACATAATTACCTCCAGGTATGAATTGCTAGATGTGAAGGAAGTTCTACCATCTACAGTCTATTAACAGGAAAGTGCGTGGAGAAATCAAAGCATGCTTTCAGTGTCTCATAGCAGCCTTAAAGAAGGCAATGGCAAAAAAAAAAGGTGTTGATGGAGAACCCTTTCTCCCAACTGTAACCCCTTCATTAACCTCACAGCTGGAGGAGATCGATATCCATGCAGCTTTTTTCCCCACCAAGAGCTTATTTAGATTATGGGATATGATGAGAAAGCCTTTCTTTCCTTTCCTTTGACAGGTTTGGGGGAGCCATCAAGCCAGAAGGATCATCAGCTAAGTGCCATTTGTCCTTGGCAGGCCCCGTTGGGATCTAATACCCCAAGAAGAGGATTGTGCAAGACATGGTCATTTTTAACACACAGTCCATTAATACTAAAACTATTCTATCATCACTGTTAGTGCAGTAATCAAACGCTGGATAACGGTTCCTTTAAAAGAACAATGAAATTATGATGCTCTCTGCAACAAGCAAATCTGGCTTGAAAACGTTAAAGATTTAGTAAAGTAAGGTGAGCCAAGGGCTTAGGAGTTCAGAGACTGGAGGTGAAATACAATCATGATCGCACAAACCCAGTCCGTATCCAATGAACTGTCCCTGTAGACTAGCGGTTTTACAAAGCTCTACCAATCTGCTGCTTCATTCAGATACAAATGTGAAACGGCTACTGGAACTCTGCCTATCGGAGAGACTCCAGACAGCATTACAGTCTCGATAGGATAACTCCGTCCATTCATGTTTGTTCTTCTCTTTGCTTTCAGCTCTGCTGTGAGTGGGAAAGTTCTGGCGTTCCTCAGAGGGGGTCGAACTGCAGACAACAGTCCTTTCCAGTCCACACATTTCAGCCAATTCCTCTAGTGTTGATGTGAGAACATATTCAAAGCAGGGATGGCTTCCTCTGATCTGTGAATATCAACCTCCCCAAGCGTTGCGGGTGAGACTACATCAAGAGGATTCTGACTAGCTGTAACAATGCCACTGTGGTCACACTGGCCTTGATGAACTTCACTGGGTTTCTAAGTGTACTGATTAAGATGTTCTATTAATTAAGGATGGTCAGCATGTGACATCATAAGGCTTGGTAATTAATCTGCAGGGAAAGGATCTTTGATGTCTTTGATGTGTATTAAATGACAACCACAGCATATGGTGAGTGGCAAAATGACAAGATCCTGTTCATTAAGATTCTCTTTTGTAAAAGCAATAGTAAAACTTCAGAGACCGTGCTGAGATCAGGGAGACAGTATCTGGAGGTTAAAAAGGGCCTAAAATAACAGATGTCCATTTTTGTGTCCATGTGCAGATATACCCAGCGCAAAATCTCTTGAATGCCAATGAGGAACACTGATATTCGTGCTCTGAATCCATTTTCAAATACAGTTTATATTGTGTTTAGGTCTTTTCAAATGTTTGAATTTTTGCACTTGGATTTTTAAAGGGCCAGGGCTGGGTTTCCCGAAACCTTCTTAACTCTACGTCGTTCTTAAATTATACCTTAAGCTGTACCTTAACGTTAATATGCGTGTCCCGAAACGTTCTTAGTTAAGTATATCTTCTGTAAGTCATACTTTCGTAAGGTTGGTCTGGAGCACTCTTAGCACTCTAGCCACTCTTAACAGCTTATCACTGTTGACAGTCAATACAAATATAATTCTGAAGCTGTAATACACCTAGTGTTCGATTAGGATTATGGCATAAATGCAATAAAATGCAAAGAATAAAATGCAAAGATTCACTGATAAATTCAAATGTGCTTTAGCGCTGATCCAGAGACTGACACGCGCTCTGCGCTTGTCATGTGTCACAACTATTCTGTGTTTTTAACCTCATCAGGTTTATTTTATGTTTCAGACATTTAAATACACATTTGAATTAAGTAGGCTACTGCATAAGAAGACATTTATAGTTTGTTAAAATCAAATTCCATACACTGATGTCTACGGAAGCTGCAACAATAACCCTTTCAATTATATAGGACAAAGTGTTTTATTTATATCAGACAAGCATTGTGTATGAAACAATAAAGTTTATTCTTCTCCCAGTTCACCGGCCACATACTTTTATGTATTTTGGGCAAGATTTCGTAAATCCGACATCTCTGACTTGCCGTGCAAACTCATCGCGTGACAAAACACATTCACTTCCACATATTTTACAATCGGAATATATCATAAAATTCATGATATAGTTAACAAATTTGTGAATATTTTGAATAAAAAAATAAAAAAAACCATATAAACGCGACATGTCTGTCAGCTGCATGACGCGTCTCCAAGGAATTAAAACTTTGTTCTAAAATAACGGTCGCCTTAAACTCACGCTGATGGGGGCTCCGCGCCCCCAGAATATAGATAAATTACAATATAGATTTAGTTTGCAATTTGAATTAATTTTATAACAGCCCATGAGTCCTGATAAATGCAATTTCTACTTCTGAAGTGCTTCTTTTTATAGAAAAAATGTCAGCACCGCCGCCATGGACAGCACCTGGTAACGTCGCCCTTAAGAAGATATACCTTAAGCAACCTCCTAAGGGATAGTTCGGGGAACACGCCTAGAAACGGTATATCTTCAGTTAAGGTCTACCTTTAGAGTCTTCGTAGCGCGCTAAGAGACAACATTATCGGGAAACCCAGCCCAGGTTTTTTTAAATCATTTATTCATTCTTATGCCATTCCGAATCAGTTGGATTGATCAGGTGGTTTGTCCTCAGAAGAACACAAAAGCAGATATTTAGCAGAATATTGCTCAGTTGCTCTTTTCCATAAAACAATGGCAGTTAGCGATTCAAGCACCAAGAAGAAAAATGTACCAAAGTATTCAATATGACTTGTGAAATATGCAGTACTGTTCAAAAGTTTGGGGTCAGTGAGTTTTTTCTTTCTTTTTCTTTCTTTCTTTTTCTTTTATTTAGCAAGGATGCAGTATATTGATCACAAGTGAAAGACTTACATTGTTACAATAATTTTCTGTTTCATATAAATGCTGTTCTTTTGAACTTGTATTTATCAAAGCATCCTGAAAAAAGTTATATATATATATATATATATATATATATATATGTTTTTTTTGTTTGTTTTTTTTACAGTTTCCACAAGCATTTCTGATTTCTGAAGGATCATGTGACACTTAAGACTGGAGTAATGGCTGCTAAAAATGTCTGCTTTTTTCCATGACAGAAATAAATTACATTTCTAATATTTTTAACATTTTTATTTTTTTAACAAAATAAATGCAGCCTTGATGAGCATTTTTAAATACATTAAAATATCTTACAAGCCCCAAACATTTGAACGTTAGTGTATTCAAACCCTTTAAAACCTGCTCTGTGTGAAATAGATCAAAGTTATTCATTGATTTCAGTGCATCTGCATTTTAACCTGGGGTGCTTTAACAGGCGCAAGAACCAATTAGTAGTGCACAGTTACTTCTCTGTGTAAGTGTAGAAGACTTTATTTTCATTTCAGTTGAACTATTCCTACTTCCAAACCTCCATTCCTTTAACAAATCTCTTTTCAAAACAGTTACAGCAATCTGGTAAAGAAGGATCATTGTTATACCTCAGTAGCCTGCAGATACTGCTCCTGTAGCTGAGACGTTGGCTAGCCGCTGCCACGCTGGGAGGGATGGGCGGTCTGGATGGGAAGTAGAACAGCACAACCACGAAAAGTGCTGCAATCATCCCAAACTCTGCAAGTTCACAAAAAAAAACAAAAAACAACACAACATTTATCATGCGGCCACAGTGTCAACATCAAATCTCACAAAGATTTTACGGATTCAGACTTAATCTATCTCTGTTAATTAGAAAAAGAGCTTAACGCGCCTGGCATTCCAGTGCAATTTTCAGATACTAAATTCAAATTAATGAGAGATGGAGTAGCATCCAAACCAACATCATTAACGGTCATTAGATGGCTCGCATTAATCTAGAGTTAACCATGAGTCTAGCAGATTTATTACAATCCTGTAGAGGGAGGAAATGCACAATGAAACAACTGATCAGCTCATTAACCCTAGTACACGAAAAGCTCTTGCTTTCCAACGAGCTCATCCAGTGCTGGAATCTGTGACGGTGCGACCAAGTTCATTATTGAGCATTGAGGTAGCCAATAAATTTGGCATACAGTATCTCAAAACCAGATGCACTGTCTCTGCCAGCACAGGCTTCAGGTTGAGTTCCTAAATTTTGTGTCCTCCTGGGCACTGTCCACATGATAAAATAAGTGCAGTTTTCTTGGACAGATCACACTTTTATTTAGCTAGTTAATTTCTACAGTACTGTTTCTATAAATGTATACTTTCAGTCATAAAATACAGATTTATTAAAGGTGCCGTAGAACGTATTTTCAAAAGATGTAATATAAGTCTAAGGTGTCCCCTGAATGTGTCTGTGAAGTTTCAGCTCAAAATACCCCATAGAATTTTTTTTATGCAGTTTTTTAACTGCCTATTTTGGGGCATCATTAAATATGCACCGATTCAGGCTGCGGCTCCTTTAAATTCTCCTGCTCCCCGCCCACGGAGCTCGTGCTTGCCTTAAACAACATAAACAAAGTTCACACAGCTAATATAACCCTCAAAATGGATCTTTACAAAGTGTTTGCAGCATGTCTAATCGCGTAAGTATGGTATTTATTTGGATGTTTACATTTGATTCTGAATGAGTTTGATAGTGCTCCGTGGCTAAAGCTAACATTACACACTGTTGGAGAGATTTATAAAGAATGAAGTTGTGTTTATGAATTATACAGACTGCAAGTGTTTAAAAAATAACAAATAAAGACAGTCTTGTCTCTGTAAATACAGTAAGAAATGATAATAACTTTAACCACCTTTACCAGTACATTAGCAACATGATAATGAAACATTTAGAAAGACAATTTACAAATATCACTAAAAATATCATGTAATCATGGATCATGTCAGTTATTATTGGTCCATCTGCCATTTTTCGCTTTTGTTCTTGCTTTCTTACCTAGTCTGATGAATCGGCTGTGCTGCTCCAGATGTTAATACTGGCTGCCCTTGTCTAATGCCTTGAACATGAGCTGGCATATGCAAATATTGGGGGCGTACATATTAATGATCCCGACTGTTGCGTCACAGTCGGTGTTATGTTGAGATTCGCCTTTTAAACAAATGAGATTTACATAAGGAGGAGGAAACAATGGTGTTTGAGACTCACTGTATGTCATTTCCATGTACTGAACACTTGTTATTCAACTATGCCAAGGTAAATTCAATTTTTAATTGTAGGGCACCTTTAAGCAAATTTTATATCACAGTAATGGTACATATTAAGATAAACACTACTGTACACAAAAGTTTGGGGCCAGTAAGATTTTATGAAAGAAATTGATACTTTTATTATCATTTACATTTATAATGTTACAAAAGATTTCTATTTCAAACAAATGCTTTTCTTTTCTATTCATCAAAGAATTTTGGGAAAAATGCTTCACTTTCCACAAAAATATTAATATTTATATTTTTAACTGTGATTAATAATAAGAATATATAGCTACAAGCAGTAATTAAGGGTGGCGCTGACACCAAATTGATCTGGAGTGGTCAGAGTTGGGTGAAAATAACACACAAAGTTTGGTGTCAATATGTTCAATCTTTCCAGATAAATCTTTCTCAGATGCAGTTTGCAATTATGCCATCAAATTTGTAGATGCAGTATATGAAAATGTTTTCGTCTATTGACACGAAATCCATAACTTTTTGCCAGCATGGGCTAAAGATGATCTGAATCGGATTTGGTGAAAATTGGACAAACGGTCTAGGAGGAGCTCAAAAAAAGTAGGTTTTCAAAGAAAATAAAAATGGCAGACAGGAAGTTCAGCTGACTATGGCAAAATTGGCATCTATTGTTCTCAGCATGACCCAAGGAATCCATTTCACTTGCCTATTTTAAATAGGCAAAATTAATCAAAAGCTATTAGCATTTTTTGAAATTTCATCATAATTTTTGACTACAAGGTGGTGCTTCTCTCAAAACACTTACTGAGTTTGGTAATGATACCCCAAAGCATTCATAAAATATAGCATTTTACAACCAAATTCAAAATGGTCGACACCCCAAATTTTCCTGAACACTAGGAGGCACTGTGCCAAAACTGTGCAGGTACCCTCAGATCATGGTTGTCATAACACAAACCAAGTTTGGTCTGAATCAGCTAAAGCGTTGTGGAGATAACAAAGTAAGTGGCAGTAAGTGGCCCAATGTTGCAGTAAGTGTCACAATGACCTCTAAACTACAAGCAAATCAATGTCTTTTCTATGTATGAACGTAAAGGCAACATCTTTCAATTTAAACAGAGACAGAGTATCAATCTATTATAAGCACAATTTCTCTCTCTCTAAATGTTTTAATTTTCTGAATCAGTTAAGCAGAACAATGTGAGGCAATCTTTATAGCAAGGTGAACGCAAACTACGTTAAGACGTTTGATTGTGGTATTTGGAGAGCCACCATGGATGGCTTTCTTGTGATTGCTTTTCTATATGGCAAAAGCTTAAAATAATTTAATATTTATTCAGAATGAATGCTGTTGCTGGATTGTCAGCTGACAACACCGTACCTGCATAAAGAACAAACTGTATCCTGTCTCCTATGTGGTTTTGGTTCCAGTAGATGGTGCTTCCCAATTTCTCAGTGTCGTTGGGTGCAGGGACAGCTAATGGACCAATCAGAAAGGCACAGGCTGACCCCAGGTAGCCAATAAGTGATGCAATAGCAGTGGCCGTTGCCCTCTGATCAGGAGCAAACCAAGTAGTAGAAAGGAGAGGACCGGCACTCATAATGGTAGGACCAGCTAAACCATTTAAAAGTTGTCCTCCATGAATCAACCTGTAGATTTTAAAAAAAAAGGGTGGGGGGGGGGGGGGGATGAAAGACACCATGAGTACACAATGACACAAAGACACAATGTATTTTCCTGTAAAAATCACAGTCACAATGCTATATTGCACAATGTTTGCCTTCCAGGGCATTGATATGCGTTGATTAAGTGATCTGAGAGTTTTTAGGATGTTGCAATGCAGTAGCTAGGGTTTTCTGGGCTGTTGCTTATACTGGTCCAAGTCAAAAAAGGTATCTATGATATTTTATTTCTATATATACTTAATTTCCTTATTCAAATTAATGCATGTCAGACAAATGTCTGAGAGCATTAACCATTTAAATTAAAAAATGGTTACAAATGCAATCACCTGAGATGTGTTGGTTTCTAAACACAAATTGATGCAGTCCCTCCATCAGAGTTCTATCAGAGTTGAGGCTTGATAGCAGGGGAAACAAAAGAGCTTTATCTGTGAGACAGGATGACTGAGTCCCAGCGGGGAGACTTGTGATAGCCTAACTGCCTGAGTAAACGCTGCAGTGCTTGTCCCCAGAATAGATCTTCAGCATTGGCAAAGATAGAGAGTGACTGAAACACTTTTCCATTTTCTACTGCCCAGACGCACACAAAACCAGACCGAAATGATCTTTTACGTTCATGGTAATCACTATCATAACGATCAAGAAGTTTCTTGTGTCAGGTTTTTTTCTAGTTCCTTCCTAGCAATTGTCACAAACTGAACAAAATGTTTTAAAGGCTATTCTTGTGTTCATGAAGATGTCAAGTTCTTCACTGTGGCTTGTGGAAGAGTGTTTGAGAAAATCTCTGAAGTGGAGGATTGATAGTATACTTTAAAACCAGCTCACAAGTGCATTTGCTTTGGTCAGCACACATCATATACAACATTTAAACAGCCCTTTAAAAGGTTCTTGAACCTTACAGTCCGCAAAAGATTTTAGTTCAAACTAAGTCATCAATCATGCAATGCTCTTCTCAATCCCCTATCAAATATTATGTGAAAGATCCCTCGACTATTCCTGTCTTTTGTTCCAGCGTGTTGACATCTGATTCTGCAGAAAGGTGTTTATGCATTCATATAGCATGTTTCTTGACTGACATTAGCCCCTGTGACACTATATTCATGCTAAGGCATGTGTGTTCTTCCCTGTAATGCAATGGGCTAGAGTGCACTGTGGGATTTTTTTCCTGAATAAGAAGAAGTGGTCTACATTTGCATTGATTGCAATCATTGTGATACCTCTCACGTAGCTCATAATTGGATCGTAGATTATTCTAAATCCTACACCTTGAGCCGATCATTATTATGACTTTACGTTTGTCAATTACGGTTGGAAACAATGAAAATTGACAATTCTGGTACAAAGAATGACTACAGATATTGCCTACTATATCAAGGCCAATGAATTCCAGTCTGAATGGATTCTTTTAGCTTACTTTAATTAAGTAATAAAGTGTTAGAAGAACCTTTACTATATTGTGATTGTAATCAAATAAAGGCCAGTGTTAGGCACACCTCTCAACGTGGTCAATGGGTGTTTATCATTATAAATGCATTGTGCATTTTAGTATCTGGACCGCTGCATAGACCAATCACCATCCAGGGCTGGAATTAGCTGTTTTATAATATTAAGTATAGGTAAAAACTTGTAGACGTGGGACTTTCTATGCCAGTGATTGTCTAATGTCTACCCTGGTGGGTCTACTCTGAAATAAATGCAAGTAAAATGCAACTAATGAAAGAATTGCGCATTATTAGAAGAATAGAAACATAAGTAACCTTATTAGCCAGTAGAAGAGAGGAAAAAATGTCATGATTGTATCCTATCAAATTCTACAGTATTTTGGTGCAAACAGGGCTGTCACTTGGTAGCGACAATTCAAGTTTACCTCAATTCAAGTGAAACCTAAAAAAATTCTCCTCAAACAATTAGTTATTACAAGCACTCAGTGGTGGTTTACAGTGAGTTTAGTAAAAGCATTGTATTAATCTCATGTGTAGCTTGATGTCAACTGTAGCTATAATTCACCTGTTACCCAGATACGATTATATTTCATGACGTATGTTGTCTAACCAATTCACATAAGGTTGTAATTGTTTTTTTTGTTTTTTTGTTTTAAAGCTTTTTGATAATAGGTGGGTATGTATATCAAGATCAAAGGGATGTGGTTGGGCACATGCCACAACTTGCATTTGATAATGGTGTTCTTGTCATCATTTCTCCTGACAAAATCAAAGCAATGTCAATATTTTCAGCTGCTGAATGTAAGCTTTTCCATATTCCAAGCTAGCCTGCTGCAATGGTGATGTCTCCTGCACATGCGAGTTGGGAAAGTTACAAAAATGAATCTAGGAATGATTGGATTGATGGATTTCAAATCAGTAACAGTTGAGGCAACAAAAATAACATTAAGCTATTTTTTGGATGGTAACTGTAATATTACTACTGAAATGTTATTAGTAATTAGTTACACTGTAGTTACTGCAAAAAGTAACATTATTACTGTAACACATTACTATAGTAATGCATTACTGCCCAACACTGTGTGTGTGTGTGTTCACATTTACTAGGAATCAAAATTTTCCATTTACTATTCAACCTATGTCATGCCACATCAATTTAGCATATTATACTTAAGAGTTCATGGTAATATTAATATATTTAATGTTTGATTTAAGGCCAGTTGTGTTGTCATTTGTATGATTAACAATTTTAATATCATGTTGGGTCGCCACATGATGTCCTGAAGCAAAAGCTGCTGAGAATCAGTGTCCTATGCTATATTTCTTCAGACGACAATCTGATTTGAATCAAAGCAAGAGACGAAAAGGGAGAAATGAGTCTCACGCACTGAGAAATGTAAGGGCAGCGGAGGAGTGGTAATTTAGCCTTAGATGATTCTAATCTGGCATGCATGAACAATGTAAGGGAGGATTCTTTGCTTTCTAACAAAACTGCTGGGCTAACAGGATTCGAATGCAAACTTTATAACCTCCATGAAAGTGACTGAGTAACATGTTCTATAAATGGGCTGCTTTATTCTGACCAAAATAATAATGGTACTGCCAAAATTATATGTCAAACTAAACTAAACTAAAAGTCAAATCCAGAATAAAAGAGGAACCAATTTAAAACACACTGCCAGCCTTACAGGTGCTAAAGAGGATGTTTTGTTTTATACATTTTTGCAATATTACTTGAAACTGTCTTTACTAACTGACAAAAGACTATTTATTAGGTGCACTGAAAGGAATAATATTAATATACATCATCTGTGCACGAGGTAGGGCCTTAAAAACATCAGCCAAACATTGGCCCTCTGGCTTGTCAATCACTGCCGTGACGTTCCTTGTGAGAGACGAGCGCGGCTGCGCGCTCCAGTAACTTTCCACACTCCACAGGCGCCGCATGCAATGTTTTTGTCAGGAGACAGGAGTAACAACTGCAGATTAAGAGTTAACTGCGGTGAGTCCGACATAATGAATCCACTAACACGACACAGCGAATGCCGGTGGTAAACACTCGTGTTCCAATATGAGTGTTTACGAGTTTTGGGATGCGTTCCTTCGAAGGAGGGGGGCTGTTCTTACGCTTGTGCTCATTTCAAAAACTCAGTAACAGTCTTTGGTTTCTCAGTCGATGAAAAGATCCTCTTCAGCACCTTTAAAAAAAATCACAGCCAGTGAAGACGTGATATAAACATGTCCTTCATTTAATCAACAGAGGGAAAAAAATAGCAAAAAGACTGCCTAAAATATCAGTTCAGTTTGGCTTGCAAGGAACACTGTGCCTCAAACCAAGTGACTCCTCTTCACCGCCAAAAAATAGAGAAGCACACAACAGCCTTTAATCTGTGTGTGCTTCCTATTGGAAAACATCTGCTGCGACTACAATCACTGTTGATTTGAGAACAACAATTGGCATTTGTAATCAAATGCCATTGTAAAAAAATTTCTATTTTATTGCAACTACTTTCTATCATGATTGAATCTCAGTAATTCTGAGACCAAATCAATGCTTCTAAATAAAGATTTAGGTTAATAAAAGTAACTGAAAATCAGAGAAATCCATGAAAGGGCCTGATTAAAGAAACAGTTCACACAGAAATTTAAATGATGTCATTATTTACTATTCTTCAAGTCGTTCCAAACACATATGCTGTTATTTTTTTCAATAGAACACAAAAAGATATATTTAGAAAAATCTGTACACTGCTCTTTGGCATACAACCACTGTTCATAGAGTTATCACATCGGTCAAAAAAAAACAAAACAAAAAAAACATAAGCAATAAGATTGTTGTAGGAACAAACTGATTGATACTAGTACTCATTATAAACTACTGTATTCAACAGTGCTGCAAGGCTCTTCCAAATTGCTTTGTGTTATACTGAAAGAAAAAAATATATAATAATATACAATGACATAATTTGTCATAAATTTCTTCTATTTGATAAAAAACATGCTTCCATTATAAGCCATCTAAACTGAGCTAACTGATATCTGATGGTGTCCAATTTACCCTTAAACCATCAACTCTTAAACAAAACAGCACATTCAGATCAGAACGGCTCATTCTAGTGCGGCATATCAATGATTACCATCAGTCACATGCTGGATCACTTGATATGCTAGACGGTCATTACATTTTAGTAACTTTTTACAGTTTATTAATGCAAGTGCTGACACCTAGTGGTAGCTCAATTCACAGCTGAAGTCACCATGATGCAAGACGTGTATGGCCTCCTTCTTCCTAACATCTTTTAGGTGTCTGTGACCTGAGCCCAACCAAAGATTTCAGTAGCACTCCATAATCCCAAGTTTTATATTTGCAACACACACACATCTAATGACTCAGGCAGTGTTAAACTCTAAAAAGAAACAGTGTGTGAGTCATGGGGTCTAGGCTGCGTTTACACTGACATAAACTTTTTTTTTACACTCACATCTGACACAGATCAGAATTTGTTGCACATGTGCAGGGCTGGGTAGGTTACTTTTAAAATGTATTTCACTAGCACTACAGATTACAAAGTACATTTCACATCCATTCTGAGGCACTTTCAAATGTGGTTTTAAATCAGATACATATCTGGACATCTGTCTAAACACGTATATCCGATTCCCCAAGCCACCACAAAGCGAGGAAAATGCATCTGCCCACAAAGATTGCTTTAAATGTCATATTTTAAAGCAGATGTGCCAATATGTGCTCACACTAAAGCTTTTTTATTGAGGTGGAAACAGAATTGCAAACATAGAAACAGGAGCATAGAAACTCTACCCAGTGAATTTTATAAATAAACAGCTTAGTTACTAAAAGTAAAGCAATCACCAAAAGAATCATTCTGGGTAGGAATTAATGCAAACACAGATATTGGATACCAGTTGTGTCTAAAGTGAATGGAAAAAACATTGGATGTGGTCAAAAGATCAAATCTGTGCATTAAGACTTGCAGTGTAAACGCAGCCTAAGTCCTAAGCGATCAACCAGTATTTTTGCAACTAATGTACTTTTACTGTTCTAGCAACTGGTAATTTCAAAAAAGCCTACATATGAGATTTGATGACTATTTTTACACAGAGATAAGACAGTCCATTTAATAATGTTTGCTGGTGGTGTAAATGTATTTAAACCATACATCATAAGCTGTACCAGGCTTCTAAAATATAAAACACATGACAGAGTTGAGTCACTTTGTATGAATCAATAGACTCGACACATTAAGTGCCCCAGTGTTGAAATCAGCCATTACATTAACAGTCACTTCAGGCAATAGCTGCTTGCAATGTATCTTTGTTTAAATGTGCTTGTGATAGAATATATAAATATATAAAACAATCAACATAACCTCTGCTTTCTCTCTCATGTAACCGTCCTAAAAAGCTTTTCCTGTTATATCAAGCAAATGCACAATTTTAGATTATATAACTGAGAAGGTCAATGTGTCACTGTCTGTTACAGTACTGTAGGAGCTGTAAACCTACCTAGCAAAAAAAAAAAAAAAAAAAATCTTAATGTTAAGTTGAAAAAGAAAGCTATACAAATGCCTTAATGGTGGTAATGTATTAGTATGGAAAATGATAATTGACCCTTTTAACTACATACGTTTATTAGATAATGGTTTAATAAAAATGGGAAATAACATCATATAGATACAGAGAGGAGTGCCAATCTTCATGAATTCATTTTTAGCAGTCCACAACCAGACCCACATTCTCTAAATTCAATGGATGAACAATATTCTGCATGCCTCAATGATAAAATGATTTATGCTCATTGATGTCTTATAATGTAGTTTTATATTGTCAGTCGACTTCAGACAAAAAAAGCTAATCTAACAAAGTTACATGCACCGAAAGTCATTTTAATAACCTTGCTTAAATGTCCATAGAAGTGTAGTTAGCTCTTTGTCAAAACTAACAATAATAAAAAAAGTTTGTTTCCTTTTCTCACAAGTGCAATGAGAGGTTTGCTATAGTTATTTCTTGATGTGCTGATGTTAGCCATGTGTGAATGAAAAAGCTTAAAAGAGATAAGAAGGAGCGAGAGAAAATGGAAAGAGGACACAAAGCACAGTAGAGGACAGGAACATTCAATTTTAAAGGTAAAAGAATCCTAATCTAAAGCAAACAGAGCGCAGTGGTCCTGTTAGAGTGTTCCACCACTATGTATTTAAACAAATGAAAAAGTCACATCTTTAAAGTGGTACAACCATCCAGCAGTACCCTGTACCTTTGTCAATGGGTAACACACTTCCACCTATGTGTTGCAGCGAATTTCAAGTCAGCATACATATTGTGACAAATACATGTTCGACTTCATTTATCGTTACATTGTATTATTTATATATTGGCCACCCTGCTCTCTAGATAGGAGTATTGAACATTGGTGAAAAAAAACCTACTAAGTACATCTAACCACACAAATACAGCTAGATCATAGAGCTGCACAGTTAATCAAATTTGTAATCATGATTACAATTATGGATGCCACAATTTTTTTCTTTCTACATTTTATCTTAATGGTTTTTTCCCATTGTTTTAATTTTAGTTTTAGTATAACATTATAATACCATGCATATTTGTACTTTTCTTTTATTTAAAGAAGAAACCAAACCAATGTATATTTAACATTTGAGGCAAAGTTTTTCAGGAAGAGTGTTTTAAGCTTGTTTATTTTGATATAAAAATATGGCATGCAGTTGCTTCAAACAATGGCATAAGGCTATTCAAAACATCATTCAATGTAAATTGTGATAATCATAATTAATAATCGCAATTACAATTTCAAGGGAATAATCAACAATTATGATTAATCGTGTCTAGATCACAAAAACATATTTACACAATAGAATATTTGGTGTTCAAGGCATAAATCACAAGCTGTCAACATTTCTTTGGATGTGTAAATTTATACCTCAAACAATCAAATACATAAAAGTACAAATAACCAATAAAATGTGCCACCAACCTAAAAAAACATCATTAAGAAAGACAGAACATTGTCTACAACAGCATAAAATACTACATCAAAATTTTCTAAAGGACCTTTAAAGTCGCGAATGTAATGGAAGTAGCGACATATCATTTCTTCCAAATTGTGATGAACATCCAAGTGAAATGTGATGTCAAATATATATATATATATATATATATATATATATATATTTTATTATTATTATTATTTTTTAAACGAAACATATGTATGCATGAATTGAATTGTTCACAATAAGATCATTAAAGGTCCCGTTCTTCGTGATCCCATGTTTCAAACTTTAGTTAGTGTGTAATGTTGTTGTTAGAGTATAAATAAAATCTGTAAAATTTTAAAGCTCAAAGTTCAATGCCAAGCGAGATATTTTATTTAACAGAAGTCGCCTACATCGAACGGCCAGTTTGGACTACATCCCTCTACTTCCTTCTTTAATGACGTCACTAAAACAGTTTTTTGACTAACCTCCGCCCACAGGAATACACAAGAGTTGCGTTTGTAGAGTGTGTTTGTCGCCATTTCGTCGAAACGCTGTTATTTTCATCCCGCAGTCCAATCACCGGGTCTGATTCCGGCTCAAATTGATAGGGTAAAATTAAAGACATGTTTACAGTAACACTGAGCACGGCGTGCATCTCCACGTTACGGTAAGAGGCGTGACCTTTCCTGGCAAGGTTCGCTAAGCTGCTGTCGAATCACAACACAGGAACCGCTGGCACAATCAGAACTCGTTACGTATTTCTGAAGGAGGGACTTCATAGAACAAGGAAGTCATCAGCCCGTTTTTATTACAGTGGAAACAGCGGTATACAGATAAGTAAATTATGTGAAAAATACTGTGTTTTTTTACACGCGAAACATGAACACATGTTATATTGCACACTATAAACACAATCAAAGCTTCAAAAAACCATGAAAAACGGGACCTTTAAGATGCATTTAAAAAATAGATATGGAAATTTACCCTTTCATGCCGACTTTAAATATACCTTGCTGCAACAATGTGAATATTGTAATAAATGCTCTTACAATGTTGAGCAATTCAAGATTTTTGGAAAAGTAATCTTTGACCTTCTCATGAACTATCTCATAGGGAAATTGAGGAATTGCATAATTATGCAAGTGATGAGGAACCAACCAAGCAGGTTTGGCTAAGCAAGTATATGTGTATATGATGCACCATATTGTTTAACTTATTGTGTACATATTGTGTGAGTCTTACCAGCGTCTGTAGTGCAGGTCTTTGAGGGGCACACTTCGTAA
Source organism: Megalobrama amblycephala (assembly GCF_018812025.1). Taxonomy (NCBI): domain Eukaryota; kingdom Metazoa; phylum Chordata; class Actinopteri; order Cypriniformes; family Xenocyprididae; genus Megalobrama; species Megalobrama amblycephala. Next base: position 24,594,982 of record NC_063049.1, on the reverse strand, counting down.
CGCTGCACCCAGAACCATGAAGAACGCTGATAGCAGCAGAGATGCTCGCAAACCTTTGGCACAAAACAGAGAAGAAGAGATATAATCAGACAGACATAATATCTTGTAAGCTTTTATTAACTGATGAGATTATTTGCTGGTGCAGATCCATCTCCAAGATACTGGCAAATTACGCAGACTTATCTTTAAGATATTGGGATTAGGAAATCAGAGAAGATGAGAATAGTTCATTTTTTTTAACCATCAAGTATAAGTTTCAAGTTTATTTATTTATATAGCACCATTAAAACAGCAGAAGCTGACCAATGTGCTTTACAACATCAGATACAAGCAAAAACATAAAAAAGGAATTAATTATGATTTATTGGTGACAAAACAAATGTTAGTTTGTCCAGAAGGTATAATGAAAACCTTTACTCCATGAGCATTTTCCTGGATTCATGAAACGTGAACTTTACAAACGTTTTTGAGTTTAATATAGAAACTGCGGACTGTGATTTTTGGCAGACATGGCGTTTATAGCCTGTGGCAATTGCTTTCGTGTTGAGAACAAAAGGGAAGGTGAAATGCTCCAATTCAAGATAAAGAGTGAAAATGTGGTTAGAAGCATTTTCCTTAATACATTTACTTAACAACATGCACTTTCTTATCAAAGATTCCAAATAAAGTGTTAATGTGTTAATAAACAGAACTGGAGTGTCGCTTAGCTATATACGCTAATGAATGAGGTGTAAAACATGGGGAAACTGAAAGCTGAAGACATTTGTTTGACATTATCAAGTCTTTGAGATGTTTGAAAATGCACCTTATTTTCAGGTAAGATAACAAGTGAAAGGCAGTGGGAAAGTCTTAAAAACATAAGCTTTCAGTTCTGTTTGACCAAACGCTCTTTTCCAAACGCAAACCATGTGAGTGTTTGAGGAAGGCTCGAAAATGTCATTTTCAAGGCTCAAAACAGATTCCTCAAACAATGATTCTTATCTTAAAGGGACAGTTCACTCAACATTATTTACTCCCCTTCATGTCCTTTGAAACCAGAATACTGTTATTTTTTTATATGAAACGTAATCTTTATGTAAGGATAAGTCATACTGTCCATGTAATAAACACCATAAATGTTCTCTATATAACATCTGAAGTCATACAATAACTTATAGGCCTGTAAAATCGATTAATCGCGATGAATTAATTTTACAGCACTACGATAAATTTGTGTGAGTAAAAGATTGAAATTAAAGCTGTTATTAGTCTTGTTCTCCACAGAAGTTCTTATTCCGAACACATGGTGTAAGTACTTGTTCTTAGAGGTTTGCTGTCTTTTTTGTCAACAACAGCTTTGGAAGGCTAAAGCCGTTGACCGAAACGGATTGCTCTTCGTCAATGATATTTTTTGACAGTGTTGGCATCTATTTTTTGCACACAACATGGATAAGTTACAAAAGATAAATGCGCCAGCAGCGTGGATGCACTTCACTGTGACTGAGAATGATGATAGCTAGAGTAGCAGCAATATCTGAAATTTGTTCAACTGAAATATCAAAAATGGCTTTACTTTACAACGACTGGTTTATTACCTATGAACACAATGCACAGAACAGCATACCGATTTGAAATACCCATTTAGCCAAAAGTAATTTAGCGGATTCAGTTTTTGGTTAAATTAAAGTTACAATTTTCATTTTTGGGTGAGCTCAGTATTTATTATATGTGGTCCTTCAGATGGTTCCTGAACCAATTTGAGCTTTGGTTTAGAATACATAATTCAAATGTGTATGAATACCAGAAACAAATTTAGGTTTAATATTTGCCTATATCTCTAATGGCATACAGGGGCTCCCTTCAAAATATCTTATTTGAAATGTATGAAATATCAGAAAAAGGAACTGAGGTTCTATAATGTGAAGTTTCCTTAAAAATAATCAAACAATACGAATAATATAAGAACATGATAGGACATAATAAACTTCAATTTTACCATTAAATATATTCTTTATGTCTGTTTCACATGGCTGTTGTTTCGTCTGTACTTTCCTCAACTTAATGAGAAACTCATTAAAATGGCATGGCAAGTATGAATACGAAAACTGCATCTACTGACGCCGGGCTTACATAATGACTTGTGTCATATGATGTTAGAGAACTGGTTTTGTGGCCTAACATGTGATGAACTACCTTTTAAAGTTTATCATTTTTATTTCACAGGAGGTAATGAGTCCTTCTGTGTGGTGTGGTGTGGTGTTCAGCTGTTAACCTACATAAAGCATGGTTTAAAACATAATAATTTGCAACATTATTACTTTTAGTACTTTAGTTAGTACTTTAAGTTACACATCAGGCCACATCAATAGAAGTCAGTATAAGATATTCAAAAGGTACATGGCTTCAACATATTTGTCAAAAAAAAAAAAAAAAAAAAACACATAAAGAGGACAGTTGCATAAAACGATTAAGAGTCAAAGCGGACAACTCTCTGTAGTGGACAACAAGCATAAAAGAGATAAACAATTGCACAGACATCTCAATTTTGTTAAAACATTCATTTGTACGTACATTACACATTTAAATTATGAAATTGGCTTTGGTTATTTACTAAAACACCGTAATATGTAAATCATCAGTTATGTGGAATTAGTGATCCCTCACAATAAATAAATCGGTCTAAATACTGCCACATATTTTTATCTGTAATCATTTTTTTGTATTTACAGAAACTGTTGCCATGGCACTAGACTAAAAGCAAAACAACTCACCTTTCTTATCCATCAACCACATAAACAGCAGCCAGGGCAGGTAGCCCACTGGACCCCACAGCACAAGCACCGCGATATCTGTCGACGAGAACTCGAACACATGTTTGGCTGAGTTCTGGATCGGGCCCCAGGTGTTCCACACAATTCCTTGCATAAAACCCAACAATGAAAACATGGTGAGAACAAACCATCGTCTCCCATACACCCTGCTGAACACAGGCTGTGTGGTGTTTGTCGCCGGCTGGGCTGGAACCAGCAAAGGTTCCCTTTCCCCTTCGGTGCTTTCTACGGCACCCATTGAACAGACGTGGTATCACGTTTTAAAATGTCTATATACTATTCAGCAACGTCTATAACATGACACATTAAAAACTAGGGCAGTCACGCAATTGTCAGCTGCCCATCGAAACAAAAACAACCGATGACACTCTCAGCGGCGCTCCAAACTTTAATGCGCATGCGCTGCGTCGAGACGGAATTGACGTACCGTGTGAAACTGAACGTCTTTGTTCTCCATGTTGGATCATGTACTATATTAACTAAAAGCAGTCTTGAGCTCTTCTATGGAGCCAACATGGCCGTCGTTTCGTTTCCCATGTGTTGTGAGGAAACACAGTGGTACGTCTCACGTGAGTTTTGTTTACTAGCTGGAAAAGGGAATTTAGGTGAGCTTACATGTGTGTAGATGCAAAAATGTAACTATTATGCAGATTCTGCACATGCAGTGGCTATGTGTTTTTACATTTAAATATGAACATGTCAGTTGTCACCATATTAGCTGCCAAGGTTTGACTTAGAAATGGTTCAATAGGAATCAATCACTTAGTAAGTGATTGTGATATATGTTCATCGGAGTGGTTTAAAGTTAAACCCCTACATTTATCTAAAAGATTACTGAATATGTGTTGTATAAGACCAAATCTACTTATCCTAATCATTCTCATCTTATGCTTTTCTGTAGAATGGCTTCGAAACCCTTCACCCCAGAAGAGGCGAGGAGGATTGTCCAGTTTCTACAGAAACCTGCTGTGTTCCTGAACATGACCAAAGACTGGCCAGCATTACAATGGACTGTGGAGCACCTGTCAACTTGCCTTACAGAGAGGGTACGGTTCCGTATTGGGAAAAGGAATGAGGATATGGGTAAGCCACAAACATTAAAAGCAAGATAATAAGAGTGAAATTAAGTTGTCCATTTTTAAGCATAATCAGGACATTAATTTATCTAAATTTAAATGACAAGTAGGTTTGTAAGAAGAAGGTTGGACCTAAACTCAGGAAGGTAGATTTCCAGGAACAGGTACCCCAAGCACCATTATAATGTTGTCTAGTTACTTGCGAAGAGACATCACCTGTGTAATATCCTATGTCTTTCTCAAGAGTATTCTTCCCCTTTGTTTTAACTATCTAAATTAGGTGAGGTAGACAACTGTCTTGAGAAATGACACACTATGTCACCTGTGTTCAGTAGTGTTATTGCACAATAATAAATTAAAAATGCTCGCCTTTCATTTTGGAGAAATTAAAATGTTTGAGTTATGTGTTATGTTGTTATTGACAGGAATAAAGTAACTGTGGGACAATTTTCAGGTGTAACAGAAACTAAATGTGAAAAATGTCCCTTGAGAGTGTAAATAATTTATAAAGGTGGTGTAAATGGCTTCTTTTTTTTTTTTTTTTTTTAGAATACTTTATTAGTAACATACTCCATGTACACTGCAATGTCAACATAAAACACATTTGTTTCTGTAAGAAGATGCACTCTGTCCTAAGGTGCAGTTTAACAGACTTTATTTGAAGAAAACTTTAATTTGAGGTTAATTTGTGGATTTGAAAAACAGTAATAGTGAGCCTGCAGAACCTTATGGCAACAATGGAGGCTTTGCCATTACAGGTGTAAATGTCTTCTGGCAAATAGTTATGGCAAACCAATGGCGACGATGGACAATCCATCAGAGCTGTTAGACTTTTTACTGAAGTGAAATGTAAATATGGGAAGTGAACATGAAATGTCAAGCAGTGGCAGACTATATAGTGTGACGATACTAGTTCTAAAACTATTTTCAGCAACAATTTTCAGTTCAGATCAAATCAAGCAAACTGATAATATGAAAAGTAAACCATTTCAATATTTAAGTTGCCTCTTACCAAATACAGTTAATTTGCCTAAAATAATTTTACATTATCAAAGGCTTTTCCAGTTTGTGAATTTTGAATAAACCCACTTGGAAAGTCTCTGTGGTCTCTTTCTCTGATAATTCATTAATTACTTTGTTTCACTTTGTTTGCACCAGCTCCTCTTTTTGAAACCGAGTGCTCCTACATTGAAGCAACTGTTAAAGAGTTTCTGTCCTGGACTCTCAATGAGGGTGAATCACTTGTTGGGCCATTTTCTAACTACCACTGCAAGGAATTCTGGGCTTATGCTGATTACAAGTACATTGCCCAGCTTTTTCAGGACAAACCTGCCATCTTTCAGGTAAACCTTGTGAATTCCCCTTCCATTGTTTTACTTAAAAAAAAGAAAGAAAAGGCAATCAGTTTGTATTCATATCTAACTAATACTATATTATTACGATTATTATGTGATATATTGTATTATAATATATATTCTTATAATTGATTAAATTCTACATTTTGCCATCACAAATTTTAGAGTGTTTAAAGTTGCTAAATTGAGCTCCATTTAAATAAAATAATGAACAAGACACTACTCTTTTCATTTTCTCTCGCCATCAATCATGCTCTCAGACCTCATCAAGCACCATATTAACCCATTTGCCTTTTTCCGCATGCCGGTTATGCTCAAGAGCAACCAATTTTTCATGAAGTGTCGCTCTACAGCACACAGGGCACATCAATGACATCAGCTTTGATCAATAAACACAGTCGAATATTCATTAGTATGTATTGCCTTGTCTCCCGAGGATGCTTACCTTTATTTTACGAGCTCTCTGAAAATGTTTATTAGCCTAGAGTTGTTACAACATCTCATGAAAATTTATCACAACACTAGGAATAACAGATATGAAGAGCAATTAATCAGTGCTTGCTGTTTTACTGTTTCAGTAAAACATATCCTATGGCACATCAGTGTCATTCTGTAGACATTTAATGATATTTTTGCCAATTTATTTTGTTTTGTTTTCCCCAGCCAAGGGAACAATAACCTAATGTTCGTTTCTAGCTTTCAGTTTTTGTAAATCATAATAAATGCTTATGAGGTGCCAATATTCTCCCTGCCAGCTAGGGCACCGGGAACAGACATGGGCCTCTCTTAAATGATGAATAGGGTAGTTTAGACATTGCTGAGGGCTTGATTACATACCATCTCATTTACAGTCCTCTGGACATGGTAATGGTTTCATTATCTCCCGTCAAGGGCAGCATCTTTGAGTGTTTCTTGTTGGTTATATTGAAAAGAAATAGTTTTTTGCTCTTGTAAACACAAACATTATAACTGCAGGATGTGGTGTGGTCTGACTTTGGCTTTCCCGGCAGAGATGGACGAGACAGCACACTTTGGATTGGCACACAGGGTGCCAACACTCCATGTCACCTCGACTCTTATGGTTGCAATCTTGTCTTCCAAATCCAAGGCAGGTAAGAACCAAGGTCAGACATTACCCAGGATATGAGGCAAAAATGCCACCAAAAGTGACAAACAGGCCTGACATATTTGCTGAGGTTTGCTAAGATTATTCATTTTCAGTCAGTTATTTTAGTATTACTTATATACTATTATTGTATTCATTAATATTTTGAATTTGCTTTTATTTTTATATTGTCAGTTTTCATTTTCACTTTTGTCATTTTTATTAGTTTTGATTTTTAAAATATCTATTTAGCTTTAATATCTAGTATTTCAACTTAAACTTATTTCAGTTAGTTGATAAGGCAGCATTTCAATAATTTCATTCCCATTTAAAATTTATATTTTATTTCAGCATTATTTCAATTAACAAATATGATTTTTAATAGTTGTAGTTGTAGTGTTAGTTTACCCTGCAAAGACATCCAGTCCATTCTGTGTAAAAGCCAGTCAGAGAATCTTAGATTTAAACTTTTATTAATTAATTTTATTTATTTATTTATTTATTGCAATTTACCGTCACAGAGATGGGTGTGATTTCTCATGACGTCTATCTTAGCAATATCTGTCATGTATTTGACATGTTAGAAACAATATGCCCTCTTAAAGGCCCCTGAAAATCAATTATAGGGACTGAATGTCACCATTTAATAAAAGAGAACCCATAACACTACTATTTTATTGTATTTTTCTGCACTTGTATAACCCCTTCTGATTTTCTGGTTTGACTTGAAATGAAACTAGTTTTTGATGTCCAGCTGTCGATAGACCCCTGAACGAGATAAGCCTCAGGCAAAACTGCCAATTTGGCTTATTCTATGAACATGGTTTAGAAGAACACCATGCGATTTCTTCAAATATTGACAAGAGCCCTATCGCGTCTTATGTTAGGGTTCCTGATCCAATCCTGAGCTGTTGAAAGAAAGCCATTTTTCTTCTACATTCAAAAGAGCGAGTGATAAACGGAAAGTGCAGTGATGTGAACAGCTATTGAGATATGTTATTTGCTCCACTGAGAGAGGCGAATCTGACAATGAAGAACCTCTTCCTCCATCTTATCTCTCTGTGGAGCTTGTCTTGTCTCTGTAATTGCTTATTGAGACTCCTCATGTCAAGATGGCCTGCCACAGAAACCACAGTATTGTATAATACCTCATAACACTATGAGAAAGCTAGCTAATCCGTATTCATTCTCATTAATCTCAATGGCAGTTGCTTCAATAAATACGCAACCTGCATGCTGAAAATATTTCCTCTAGAAACTGATGTCTTAACAATGCTGAAAGCTTTCTCATTAATCTCAGTCGCAGTTGTTTGGCTAGTGCAGCTGTGACGTGAAAGGAAACATATAGGGAAAATATAATCTATGTCACGCTTCAAAAAATCTGGCTGTGGTGAAACCTTCTATAATATAATGAAATATTTGTGATTGATATGTTATTTGAGCACAAAACCTCATGGTATCTCAGTAAAGTCATTCTTTCACCAGGAAACGATGGCATCTCTTCCCTCCCGATGACACACCCTGCCTCTACCCAACACGTATCCCGTACGAGGAGTCCAGCGTGTTCAGTCAGGTCAGCGTGGTCCATCCAGACCTGAAAAAATTCCCAGAATTCAGAAGAGCTCAAGTCCACACCGTTACTCTGCAGCCCGGTCAGGTAGGCCTGTGTGAAATTTTTTTAATACACTTCCTGTCAAAATTTTGGACACATCAAGTAATTCTTTATTATTATGATCTACATTTTAGAATAGTATAAAATAACATAAATGTGAAGTATCTGATGCATCCTATGATGACATCCTAAAAATAATAAAAACACATGGCAAGATATCTAAAACTTAATGCAAAATTAGAACTGTATAAATATAAAAAATAATAAATATAAAAATTAAAAGCTAATTATAAAATATTAATAAATAATATCACGGTATATAAATGAAATTAGTACAACAGTACTATATTCACTGAGTGCCAAAAAAAAAAAAAAAAAAAAAAATCAATGCCAGTCTGTTCAATGACCACTAATTTTGCCACATTAGAACAGTATTAAAAAAAACAGAAATGGGAAATATGCTTTTTAAACACTATTAAAGAAGTTCTGGGCATTTGTTGGCTGCCTTTCCTTTACCATTCATCCATTAAAATTACTAATATTTTTAATATTATATTATTAAATTATTACAATAATTATAATTAATTAGTGTTAATAAATTATTTCATTAAAATGATTAAATTAAATTATTTTATCACAAATTATATTGCCTACAAAGCTAATTTCAAATGTGTTGTCTTAAGTTGTATGCAAGCAAAAGAGGGGTTGTTAATCTCAGATATTACATAGGAAATCTAGTGTACAGTTGTGCAATTCAGTCAAGATTTGTCCATAAATTACCATCAAGTGATGTCATGGATGGTACGTTTCCAAAACATTCAATATAACATTCCCTGAGTGTCTTTTTGGATCTTGTAACACAACAGTTGGTCTCCTATGTGTGCATTTTAGCAATGCGTAGATGAATCAGACAGCAGCAGAATAAAGCTGTGTGCATGTTTGGTAGCACATCCCCCTCCTTCAGTTTCCAGCAGTGTGTGTGAAACCTCTCTGATCAAGCTCTTTGAGAGGCGAGACGGTGGCAAGGCAATTAGCGGCGGTCCAACACAGCGAGCGTACTCTCTGGGAGCACTCACACTTTTCACAGCATACTAATGAAGACGAGAGACACAAACTTCCATTCTCTGAGAGAGCTAACACTGCTCCACTGCCTCTCGCTGCAAATACAGGAGGGGGAAAATCACCAAAAGTATTTACAATATACCTTGTGTTCTGGAATGTTCTAGGTGAAAAATGTTTTTTTTTTTTAATCCTCTGATTCATGTGTCCGCTACAGTGGACGGATCATTTTTAATTATTCAGGATCTGATTTACATTCAGTTCACCATAGGGGATTACATTTTACACTTACTCATAAGCCTATTATACATATTTATGACAACATAAGTTGAACATGGCAACGAAAATGGTGCAGCAAGCACTATTGGATTATTTACTGTTATCTTGAATTGTGAAGGAAAGATGTTTATACAACTTTCAATTATATTCTTATGCTACAGTCATAGGAAAACAGTGTTTTTATTGTTAACTGAAAATAAGTGTTTCCATTAACTGAAATAAAGCTGAAATATAATATAAACGTTTGATGAAAAAAAATTAAATGAAAATTAGAAGTGTTGTCTTGGCAACAAACTGAAATAAAATAAATAAGTTGAAGTTGACGTTCAATAATTATTAAAACTAAAACTGAAATAATAAAAAAAAAAAAATATAATATTTTTTTTAATTTTTTTTTATTATTTGTCGAAAAGCATTTAATATTATTAAAATGAAAATTGAAATATAAAAATAAAAAGCTAATTTGAAATATTGATAAATGCTATTTATCTCGTCTAATTTTCTTTTTTGAATTGCCATGTCAATCTGTTTTATGACCACTAATTCTGTGTTTGTGTTTTCTTTTTCATGGATCTGTTTCTGACATTTAGCTTAATATTTGTTTACTCCTTTGTTATTATCATAAAGAGTTTGCTTAGATGGAAAAAGCACTGTATGTGAAAATCAATTGACCTCATCTAGTCCTATAAATATTGCTTGGATATTGATTTTTTTTTTTTTTTTTTTTTTTTTTTTTTATGAGCCAAATGATGTGATGTTATATAGAGCACAGCTGCCACCTTGTGGTAAATGGTATTTCAATAAGCACTTTACATCTGTTGTACATACAGTGTACAGAGTTGGGTCCAAAACTCTGAGATCAAATGTAATATATATATATATATATATATATATATATATATATATATATATATATATATATATATATATATTACTCCAGTCTTCAGTGTCACATGATCCTTCAGAAATCATTCTAATATGCTGATTTGCTGCTCAATAAACATTTATGATTATTTTCAATGTTGAAAACAGTTGTGTACTTTTTTTTCAGGATTCCTTGATGAATAGAAAGTACAAAAGAACAGCATTTATCTGAAATACAGAGCTTCTGTAGCATTATACACTACCGTTCAAAAGTTTGGGGTCAGTAAGAATTTTTATTTTTATTTTTTTGAAAAGAAATTAAAGAAATGAATACTTTTATTCAGCAAGGATGCATTAAATCAATCAAAAGTGGCAGTAAAGACATTTATAATGTTACAAAAGATTAGATTTCAGATAAACACTGTTCTTTTGAACTTTCTATTCATCAAATAATCCTGAAAAAAAATATTGTACACAAATATTTTGTACAATTGTACACATTAAATGTTTATTGAGCAGCAGATCAGCATATTAGAATGATTTCTGAAGGATCATGTGACACTGAAGACTGGAGTAATGATGGTGAAAATTCAGCTTTGCATCACAGGAATAAATTACTTTGTGAAATATATTCAAATAGAAAACAGTTATTTTGAATTGTAATAATATTTCACAATATTACTGTTTTTTACTGTATTTTTAATTAAATAAATGTAGCCTTGGTGAGCAGACGAAACTTCTTTTAAAAACATTAAAAATCTTAGTGGTTCCAAACTTTTGAACTGTACTGTATATATATGTATATAAAATATATATATATATCTCACAGCCATGCTGATATATACTGTATATAATAAGGTTTACACATTTTTTTATAGTTCATGCCACTTGAGTGCTGCTGTCATTAAAGCAAAGGAGAAACAAATAAAATACTAAGACCATCTGAAAAAAACCATATTGAATCTCTACATAATATATGGCAAATAGAATGGAATGAGTGTATATATAACAAACTTCATGAGGTGAATCCAGTCATAAATCAAGGAATTAATCATTGTTATTATTTTGAAAATAGACATGACTAGGTTGTGTACACAAGATGTCGAATTGGACATTCAAGACTCACTCATTCATATTTATTGAAAGGAGAAGAGAAACCGGTTTGTGACTTGTGTAAGAATATCTTAAGTCTAAAACATATTTTATATTTTAAATTGAATTATAAATAAATAATGTATAAAAATGATATTGTAATGATAATGGCCATGAATATAGCCATTGTTGCTAATATGGTGTTAAATCATGAATAAATAAATAAATATTGGCATCTAAAATTTGACATTTCACTCAAATTGTTATGCTAATAATATGTAATAAAAAAACTAATATATATATATATGGTCTCAGAGTTTTTGCACCCTATTGTTTGTTCATTTAAGTCAGATCATTGTTTGACATGTTATGAATATCTTCTGAGTTTTGACTGACTGCTGTTGTCTTCCATCAGGTTCTGTTTGTCCCCAGACACTGGTGGCACTATGTGGAGTCTGTGGATCCTGTGACTGTCAGTGTGAACTCCTGGATTGAGCTAGTAGGACACTTTTGCCTTTTTGGCTCTGCTGATTTATTTATATTGTGAATTCAATTCAAGTTTATTTGTATAGCTCTTTTCACAATGCATATTATTTCAAAGCAGTTCACAATGCTTGTTTCTGTGTTAAAATTTAGGAATAACATTCTGTTATCAGCAAGTGATGAGTGTATCAATGTAACATCCATATGGCAGTAATATACAGCTATAATATAGTACGTTATGTGGTTAGCTAACTTTGTATATTCAGTTAAGAAGACACAACACATTAAATTAAAATAAATAAAAAAACTTGTGCTTGTAATGATACAAGATTAATATTACAATACAAGGTATATATTGTATGTTGATCCAGAGTTGTTGTCACCTGAAATCATCGCAAACAGGGAACCAAAAGAGAAGAATTAGCGTAGCTGCTGTTCATAGCATTTTGAGGCAAAATATGATTGTTGTATTTGGTACTATTTCATCATTGGTACGATATAATTGAAGTACAAGTTTATGTGAAGTATTATGTGTAGTATTATGTGTATGTTTGGCTAAAGAGATGTCTTCAATCTAGATTTAAACAGAGTGTCTGAGCCCTTAACATTATCAGGAAGGCTTTTCCAGTGTTCCAGCCAAATGTGAAAAAGCTCTACCTCATTTAGTAAACACTGATATCCTTGGTACTATCAAAAGTCTAGAGCTTTGTGATTTTATAATTGACAGAACTTAATAGTTTGCCAGTGCAGAGATTGGGGTGATATGATCATATTTCCTTGACCTGGTTAGAACTCACTGGACTAACTGTAGCTTATTTTTTGAGGATGCAAGAAAACCACATAGTGCAGTCTTGAGGTAACATGTTTGGCAAATTGGCTAGAACACTGTTTTTGAAACATGGGAAATATGATTTTCAAAAGACAAGCTGCCCAGGTCTTAAATTGTAGAGGATGAGAGCTATCCAATTTGCTGTTTACTGTAAATGTTCCCATAATGCATAGCAAACCCGACTGCTCAAACTATCTGGATGGTTTGATTGCTCAAGATGACTCTTTTCCATGTGTACTTCTGTCAGATGTTTAGGAAAAAGTTGTATATTTAAGCATCTGATGTGGTTTCTCTTTTTTTCTGCCATAGGACATGGACGATGAGGCCAGAGTAGGAGAAGCGCTCACTAAGACCATTGTGTGTGCCCTGAAAAGCGTTCCCAGCTTAGACAACAATGACCACTGGCTCAATCCTACTGAGGTATTCAGTACATACGGCACAGTGCATAAGAGACAAGATTTATTGAATAACTGGCCTGAAATCTCAGTAAAGCAGTGAAAGTTCTGCAAAACCAAGTTTCACACCAAACCCCATGTAGTTGTTCAAAGAATGTTTCTGTAATTTAATAAGATGATAAATGCAATGTATAATCTTTTGTTCTACAGAGGGCGCCTGTGATCAGTTCATTATTTGCATAGTCAAAAAATAACATGGACATCAATGTCTATCAATGTATCAATGTCTTTTGTTCAACATCTTGATTTTAGATTAAAAAGTTAATGAATATACCATAATTTTTGTTTTTGAAAGAAATTAATACATTTATTCCACAAGGATGCATTAAAAATGACAGTAAATACATTTATAATGTTACAAAAGATCTTTATTTCAAATAAATGCTTTAAAGCACTAAGAAATATACACCAAATCAGCATATTAGAATGATTTCTGAAGGATCATGTGACACTGAAGACTGGAGTAATGATGCTGAAAATTCATCTTTTCCATCAAAGGAATAAACTACATCTTAAAATATATTAAAATTGAAAAGTTAATTTAAATTGTAATAATATTTCACAATATTTTTAGTGTATTTTTCATAAATACTGTAAATGTTGCCTTGGTGAGCTTAAGAGATTTTTTTAAAAACAATACAAAATCTTACCAGCCCCAAAATTTTAAGAGTACATTTTTGGTGAACTGGTTGCCATTTCGTTTTAATATTTTTAAAATAAAGTATAAATATTCCATGTAGTTTCTTAGTTGATCTGAGCTCAGAAAATGTGAATCTATAATAAGGATAATATAGAAATATTAGGTTTATAAACAAGTTTTGATAGAGTAGAGTATGTTAGACATTTAAAAAATTATGTGTTTGGCACCGATAGCCTAGTGGTTAGTGCGCCGACATATGGCGCAAATGCGTTCACGGCGATCCGAGTTCAATTCCCGTCCTTTGCCAGTCCTGCCCCCCCTCTCTCTGCCCAATGCTTTCCTGTCTGCTCTCTAATGTCCTCTCTGAATAGAGGCACAAAAAGCCCATAAATATAACTAAAAAAAAAATGATCTGGTTCTGGAATTTGGTTTTTAAATGAATAATAGCTTATGGGAATATTTATGTCATGAATAATGATGTCATATTATTTATACATGCAATTTCAAACCCATATGCTGTTATTTTAAAAGGAGACATTTTAAAGCATCTCTGCAGGACAGAATGACAGCTACATGATTTGTAGCTTTGTGTGAGAAATAAGTTGCTAATGGGTTTAAAAGGATAAATGTGACAGAATTTAATTTTTTTTTAATGATACTGCTTAACTGCACAGTTTATCTTTTTGTGTATCTTAGGATAGAGTGTCTTCTCATGATGAAAACATGCAGTATTTGAACCTAGCGGTAAAGGCCTGTATGGACAAGAGGAAAGACGATACTGAAGGCTGGTCTTTGCTTGCAGGCCAACCTAGAGCAGAGGCGGGAAAACGTGACTCCAGTGGACTGTTAAAGAGTCCAGCATCTCCTTTTGTTGTTCCCTTCGGACCTCATCTCATTCCTGTTATTTTGGCTCAGAAACCCGAATGCAACTGCCCAAAGGACAAATCTTGTTTCAAGTCCAATGACCCCTCACAGACAAAACAGAGAAGTGACGATGAATTTTGTCAGAGATCTGGTCAGCATGCACAACAGGAAGCAGGAAGCCCAGGAACCTCAGAAGAAGGTGCTGGTATGCACATATCCACCAATGACATGCTAGAGTTCCTGGTACACCCTGATGTCATCACTCTAGTTACAAGGCTAATCATGTGCCGACAAAGAGAACTTCAGTCTTAATTTGTACCGGATGAACAGTACTTTTATAAATAAAAGATCCTATGCTGATTATTTTTTGATTCCATGAGGCTTTCTGTACAAACAATCACATCAGTTGTCAACAATGTTTAATACTCATTTGTTATCCAGACACAAAATTATTAATTAAAATTTAAAGTGGGATTAGATGTTCACATTTTCCATGTATTACACATATTTAAACATATGTAACTGACGTGACAGTAATGTTGTCCAGGGGTTAATCAAAAATACTATTTACCTGAATGGTCATGACAGCAAAGGTCCTATTCAGACATGACTATTATTTCCTTATGAGGTTTGGGAAATTTATGTTTCAGAAATATAGACTGTGAATTTAATCCAATGTGAATCAAATGTGTTTTTCTCACACAACCTCTGTAAAAAGTACAAGTTTTCAAGTGAATTTGGGGTTAGAAAACTAATCCTGTCAGATAAGAATGTCTATCATTTTTTCATAACACGTCACCTCCTTTATTTTGACCATCAAATACTTTAAAGCCAAATATCTTCTTGTGTTTTTTTTTTTTTTTTTTGGCCAACTTTAAGGGTAAAATAATAATTGGATCAAATGCTAAAATCTGATCTGTTAAAAAAAAAAAAAAAAAAAAAAAAAAAAAAAAAAATCACATTTTCCACACAAATACTGAGCTGCACAACTGTTTTCAACATTGATAATAAATGGATCATGTGAAACTGAAGACTGGAGTAATAGCTGCTTAAAATTTAGCTTTGCCATCACAGAAATAAATTACATTTTAAAATACATTTAAATAGTTCATTTAAGTTGTAATCATATTTCCCAATTTAACTGTTTTTCATGTATTTTTTGATCAAACAAATGGAACCTTGTTGAGTGTAGAAGACTTAAATATCTAATGTCAAAAACATTAAATATCTTACCGACCCCAAATCTTTAAATGGTTGTATATGTAAAGTCCATCACATTCTTAAGGATTACATTTTATAACTACTCAAAAACAAATTACTTTTTGTAAGGTACCATGCAATGTAAAATAATAATAATAGTAATAATAATTTCTTCAGCGCAGTAAATTTCTCTTAAATCAGCTGGAATATGATCCATGATCAGTAGAGTTCAGCATAATGCCACATAAAGGCCTTGGAACAAAATAACAGAGTCCGATGTGAAAGATGTTAGCGTAATTAGCTTAATTGCAGTTAATGGATCTGAATACTTCATAATGAAATGGTCATTTTGCTACATCTTGGTTCGCTTCGGCATGTCAGCCATGGAAACAGTCTCGTTTTTCTTACTATCTGAACTTTTCACTTTCTCGTCGTTTGTGTCCTCACCGTAAATCTTGTCCAGCTGATCTGCATCCACATAGGTGTAAAAATAAGCCATGATGGAGAAGATGATGCTGACGGCAACCAAAAGGGCAGCAAAAAGGATGAACTCTACCCACTGTAGATTAAATAAGCAGTTTGTCAGTGCAGGATCTATGCAACAAAGCCATAAAGGCATTTATAAGAAAGCCCACTGCTTACCTGTTCCATCCCGGCCCCCTCTGCCACAATCAGTACAATGACATTTCCAAATGCCACAGTCATAAGCCATCCAGCCTGGAGAACAGACTTCATGCTTGCCGGTGCCTACGCACAAATGCATAAGAATAAGAAATGTATGCACACAAGCTAAAAGTACAAAGCATTTCATAGACTTACCTGTGAGTAGGAGAACTCCAAACCAGTGATAGAGAACATAACTTCCCCAGCAGTGAGGAAGACATATTGTGGAATTTGCCAGGCGATGTGAATGTTGTTGGCTTGGATATCCTCCATCTTTCTGGGTGTTAGATCGTTGTTTTCCTGTAGAAATGAACCATATCTGTGTCAAGATATTGATCCATAAAAGCATTTTTTGCTTCTTGTTTTGAAATATTTTAATGGTGCAGCATGTAATATTGACAGCTAGTGGTTGAAATGGGTACAGCAGTCCAAATTCAGAATATTGGAGAGAGTTGTTTCCCCCGCCCCCACCTCAGACTCAATGCTCATGAGGGTTGCTAGATTGAGGACACGCAACAGGAGCGACCACAATTGACCATGGAAGGCAAAGAGCATTTACGCTAAGTTTAGTTGATTTATCCGTGTTTAATATGTCTCTGGACATATTGGTCAGATGGATGCCGAGGCTGTTTAGGTTGGGTAGAATCTGCGATCTGAGCCAGATGGTTTGCTTGCGTACATGACTGCAATAAGCTTTGTTTTCCACCGACTGGCAACCCAGTTTGTACAGTGTACAGGAACAGTGTTGAAATACTATTGGGTAAATTGGCAGGGGGCGGGATCACACAGACCAAAACAAAAACAGACATTCCAATACAAAACGCACATTTCGAAGTTGAAAAAACTGGATGTATGAAAAAACGAGTATGTGAACTTAGCATGTTTCATAAATACCTGCAAACATATGGTATAAAAAAAAATACATACAGCACCTTTAATTGAATATAGGCCTGTGCAGTCTTTCTTTGAAATATATGGCACTTGGTTTAATATTTTGTTATTTAATCAATGACATTCACACACTATCATTTGAAAATCTGGGGTTGGCAAGATTTTTTATTGTTGTAGAAAGTAGTCTTTTTTGCTCACAAAGGCTGCATTTATTTGATCAAAAATACAGTAAAAACAGTGATATTGTGTAATATTATATAATTAAAAAAAACTTGTTATTTTTAATGTAATTTAAAACAATTTATTCTGTGATAAAGCAGAATTTTTAGCAGCCATTACGCCAGTCTTCAGTGTCACATGATCCTTCAGAAATCATTCTAATATGCTGATTTGATGCTCAAGAAACATTTCTTATTACTATCACAGTTGAAACTGTATTTTTGTGGAAACGTGATACATTTTTTTTCAGGATTCTATAATATAGAAACTTTAAAAGAACACCATTTATTTGAAATAGAATTTTACTGTTATTTTTTGATTAAAATTATTAATTTCTTTAAAAAAAATCATTTGAACGGTAGTATACAAACCATGGCAGATGATGGAATCATTAAGGAAGCATGCTTAAACAGTCTTTATTAGACGGATAGTTCTGGCCCTTGATTCTGATTGGTTGAGCCGCGTTCAAAGCTGTTGTAAAATTCCCGAAAACATACAGCTGACCGAATTACACTAGTATCGATGCGCCACTGAGTGTGTATGTTGCTGCGTCTGTCTTAGCAACGTAAACATGTTTGTTCTCAATTGATTTTGTTCATTGCAGCTTACTGCATTATGTAGAAGAGTGTTGTGGGAGATATCAAGTGACCGAGTGTATTACCTGCATTCAAATTTTGCTGTGATCTTGTCCTTTTAACATTTAATGGGCTTTCCCATGCCCTGCTGACACTGACAGCGCTAGTCAAAGCATTTGTCATTTGCGTCTTGTTCTGTGTTCACAAGTTTCAATATAAAAGTCTTTGCGACTGAGTGACTCGCTCATAAAGACAATCTTTGCCGCCATTTCATGATTTTACTTCATGAAAGTTGCATTGATACATATTTTTTGGCTTTAATATTTGTATTGTGTGGTAACCGTTTTATAAAGCCGTGGTTTACAGTGAATTTATAAGAGCTAAGGGGGTTTTAGGCACTCCACTCCATGTCGTGCCTAACCGGTTATAAATTCACTGTAAACCACGGTTTCTTGAGGCTTATTGCTTTATTGTCTATTTGGTGATGCAAGTGGCACAGAAACATTTCAATAAATTGAGGATGCAGAACTGAATGTTACATGATCTCATGTATCAGCAGAAATAGCCAGTAAAATCTTAAGCCAAGTTCTCGTTGAGTTCAGCCCTTATAAAGTACACAAAGTGTATCTTAAACTTTGCAGTAAATTATAAGTTGAAGAAAAACATTAACTAGAAACTGAACTCTATCACCCACCTGTGTGAGTATGACAGTGTAGAAGGCACCAAAATCAAGAAGTCCCAGATCTATTTCATATTTACTGGAGGCTGTTTCACAAACAACTCTATTGTATCTGCAAGAAGAGTAAATGCAGAAGTGAAAAACTGATCAATTGGAGGGGTTGCTTGAAATATTTATGGATAATGACACATATGTTCTGTAGGATTAAAATACTCACTCTCCCCTTGGTACACTTATATTGTAAGAAATCCCATAGTTAGCAGGTGCATACAATTCTTCCTTGCCAACAGTTATGTTCATATTCTCAGTGTGGGTATTGATAAACCTGCAAAAGACACATTTTTAAAGACAAAAAGTGTACTGAAAATGATTTCAGGCAATCCCAGTTGCTTTGTCAAAGGTTAGCTTGAAGGTATTGATAATTGAATCAAAGCACTAAAGTTTAACAAAGCTGTTAAACAGTAACTTGAAACAATATAAAACAATGTTCTGCGAGTGTCAGGTATACCTTAGATATGCAGCCCCGGTTTCAGATTTGGTGATGTGATCTTCCACCTGTATTTATTTTAATAATGATAAATGTCAAATTCTGTACAGTAATGTATATTGCTATAGAATATATTCTGGTAGAATCTCTGCTGGTGAAATCTATAATATAATTCCACAACCAGGAACTCACCAGTTTGCAAACAGTGTCACCAGGCTGTGCAGGATTGCGCAGGATAAGACTGTAGGCAGCCTGTTCTGTGAATGTGAGTCCACACTGGTATTCTGCCCCATTGTGACTGACAGTCACTGTCTGCAGCTGGGATTCGCCAGTAAGTGGAAGACTTGTGTATCCCGAAGGATCCTGTATAATAAAAAAAATCTGTCGTTTACTGACTAAACCTAATCAAATAAAGCAATAACATGAGTTACAGCATGAGTTCCAGTGCATTACAGCACTTTATGTGGTCATATGGTCATGGTTATAGACATGACGTGAAGCTGAGAGCCCAAAGCTCCTTTAACTGTGGTTAAATCACATAATACATGGCCTCAGATGACTTATTGCTTGAATACGGGGGTTAAAGTTAAAGACAGTGGGCCTCCTCTTTGACACAACGTACACAATGGCATCTCCACACCCCCCAATTTTTAATAATTTTCAATAGCGATCAGTGCACTGAGAGCACCGCACACACGGTTTGTTTGCTCATAAATACGAACGGACTCTCGTCTCGTGTGCCTAAAACACAACTCCTGTATGTCACTGTAATCGTCTTTACCTTTATTACAATAGTCATCCATCGAAACTTTACTAGCGTGACAGTGGTTTGTTTTAACCAACCGAGAGATGTAGTTTGCGTATCATATACTCATGCAGCGGTTGGGTGTTTTAAGCTGCCGAAAAATAAAATATTGATGTATCCTATACTCTACCATTTTTTAAAATGTCTTTGAGAAAAAGTCTCAAGCTCACCAAGGCTGCATTTATTTGATACTATATTCAAAAATACAGCAAAACAGTATTATTGCGAAATATTATTACAATTTAAAATAGGTGTTTTCTATTTGAAAGGATTTTAAAATGCAATTTATTCATGTAATGTCAAAGCAGAATTTTCAGAAGTGATTACTTCAGTCTTATCATGATCCTGATCACATGATCACATGATCCTTCTGCTGATTTGGTGCTCAAGAAACATCTGATTATTGTTATCAGTGTTGTTAAGTTTTTGTGGTAACCATGATCCATTTTTTAAGATTCTATTATTTGAAAAATAGAAAGTTTAAAAAAAAAACAGCATTTATTTTTTAACATATTAGTCATATATACAGAAAATACATTATTATAAGTATGTGTTGAGTATGGAGGCAATAAAATGCACTCATGTTTGTCTGCAGTGACATTACCTCATATGGTGTAAATGGCTCTGAGAAGACATTGTGTTCTGGAAATTGCACTCTGACATCTGAATCCATAAGATTGAAAACCTGAATGAGGCTTTCTTTGGCAGGAGGGGGCTCCACAACAGTTTTCTGGCCACAGAGATGAAATGTCACTTTCAGTTAATGTTGACAAGCTCTAAATGACTGCTTTTAGTGGTTCTACAGAAGATCTTTATTTTTTGGAAATGTACATACAATGACGTAAACTTCTACAACAGTTGCAGCACAGAAGGCAAGTGCAGCAAGGATCATGCCTGATGCCATCTTCTTTAGTGGACTGAAAATGAACAAGAAAAATTGATTTACACATATTTTTTTTTACTGACATGTGACATGTCCCATGTGCATTTACACAGCACTCACGTGAGTTTGATCCGACACAGCCCTACCAGCGGGTAAATGCCCATGTCAAAGATTGGAATAAACACCAGAATCAGCAAAGCATTCAGCATCTTAACAACACAGAAACACACACCCAGTGAATGACACTATAAGACACTGATTATGAAGGTGATAACAATAAAATTTTGTTACTTAGGTTTTTACAACCTATCATAAACTGACTGGTCATTCTGCTATGGCAAAAGAACATGAAGAAGTTTGAGTAAACACTTTTTGTCAGATTAACCCTCATAACCTTTAACCATATATTTATATAAAGTATTATCTAAGATTTAAATTGATGTTCTAATAAATAATAAATGTAATGATTTATTTTGTATATACAGAGTTCTAAAGTCCAAAGTCTAGACCTAACTGAGTTGTAATGCTGATTTTAATCTGGAAATAAAGTTTAATAAAATGTTAAAATAGAAAATTCAGAAATAAATATTTAAATTACTGATAATACGTATGTATTCTTTAAAATGTATTAAAATAAATTGTACATGTCAGTCTTTAAACAAAACTGATTATATAAAAAAATTCAATAATGAACCCTTAGCCTATGTATGTGTGTGTCTGTCTGATGATTTTTTGTCTGTTTGTCTCACCTGCATTTGATCAGGCTTTAGTATGAAGCCTCCACCCTGTAAAACAAATTAAGTTAGCTAAAATGTGATCATTTTGTCATCTTTGAAGAATGCATTATCATAGACATCTTCAAAACTGATATACATGAACTAAAAGCAAAAATAATTTCATACTGAAGGTCTTTAAGCTAGGATAGAGTAAAAAAAAACAAATTTAATATTGAAAATTTAATTAAGCACTTCAACTCTGCAGCATTTGAATTTCTACAACAAGAACTATTATAAAGTGTTACGATATTTATAACCTTTGGATTCAATAGTGATGTCAAAGCCTGTAGCATATATGTTGTTATCAAAATAAAAATCAGATCAAGGACGTCATGTTATCTTATTTTATTTGACACGTTGCTTAATTGCTTAGAATCACAAAATAATATTATGAAATGACATGTGACAATTGCTTTCACTGTCCTAACAATCTTGCATTCCCAAATGTACACCTACCCAAGAAGAATCTGACTAAAATAAAGTATTAACGCCTTAATATTGGAGGTCACAAAAAAAGGACTTACAAAATTCATGTTCATTCGAGTGGCTTGGAGAGTCCAGCGTGAACCCTGGCATAGAACAAAGAGAGATATTCTTCATTAACTTCACAAATAATTCTGACTTATTCATTCTCTAATCTTAAAGTATCTGATAAAGGATCATTATGTCCAGCAGATATTTTCTGGTATTCAAAGAATTCATGATGAATATGATGAGGAATCAAGACATTTTTTCTTGTTCCTTAATGGCAGAATTTTCATTTTGGGTGAACTGTCCCTTTAATTGAAATACTGTGTTGTGTTGAGTTGAGTTATAAAGAATATAAAGGATATCAACTGAATAAAACCTTTTACCTGCTGGTCAAAGAGAGCCCAGAACATGGGCAATGGAATATAGAGAACCAGCACCCTGAACACCATTTTAATTTCCTGAATGAGCCGCTTCTGTAAAAACATCAAAATCATGATTTAAAATATTGATTTCATTGGTAGATGAAGCAACACCCAGGATTTCAACTGGCTAGATTTGGTTTGTATAGCAATTAAAACATACTGGGTACTTCTCCTCTGCCCAATCCAGCCAGTGACTCCGTTTTGGGCTGTTCTTGGAATTCCTCCATCGATTCCGTATAGCAAACTTGCAAAATCAATGTAAAAGATGACCG
Organism: Megalobrama amblycephala; assembly: GCF_018812025.1. Lineage (NCBI taxonomy): Eukaryota > Metazoa > Chordata > Actinopteri > Cypriniformes > Xenocyprididae > Megalobrama > Megalobrama amblycephala. Next base: position 24,572,116 of record NC_063049.1, on the reverse strand, counting down.
TTAGCTTTCTTTTCATGCTCCAGATCCTTCAGTGACACATTAAAGAAAGCTGTTAGGCTGTTGATAACATTTACTTACTCCAATACATTTGCAGACACGTGCCAAGACATTTCCCTCTGGAGGACTTTTCTTATATAGCCCACTTCCAGCGATAAACACCACTACATTAACAAGTGCAGACTTAATTACATGCCTAATAAGTTAAATGAGGTAGATAAAGGGACCATGGCAGTGATGAAGAAGTAGCATGCTCTTCTTCAAAGTGCATTAATAATCAAGCATTGGTTCATACAAGCATAGAAGCCATGTTGTGTTTGCAAAAATTATTTCTCTATTTTAAAATGCATTTCACTGCTAAATGAGTAAACAGAATCTAAATACATTTATATTTATGTATTTAGCAGATGCTTTTATCCAAAGTGACTTTCAATAGAGGAGCATAAGCAATGAGTCAGAGCCAATAATATCCATAAAATTATACACACACATACATATATACAATACACACATATATATGTGCAAAGACACTAATCATTTTAAAGTGTCCCCAATTACTTCTTGGAGCCACTATATGTGTATATGGTCTATCCAGTTTCCAGACAAAGGCCGAATCCCTTCTCTTTCCATACAGGATTCATGGTATAGTGAATGGGATTCGCTAATGTGCTATCATAACATACTGGGATTTCAGAATAAACCACCAGGAGTTTGCTAAATATACATGCCTACTGAGTACAGTTGGTTTCACAAATACAATCCGTTTAGGATTACCAATTCTTCCCAAATTCCTTCCATTCTTCCACCTAAAATTCACAGAAAACTGAGGACTCTCACCTAAGGCAATGACCATTAAAGCCGCAGGAACTCCAAAGGCCAAGGCGTAGCAGTCTCCTCCAAAGCACTGCACATCACCTATGGAGTTTGAGCGTAACGATGATCTGAGATTTCTCTAATTGACATGATAATGGCACTTTATGACTGCCATATACTTTCATTACTTTAAGAAGAGTAATTACAGAATGAAGCTTATCTTAACTGACCTCTTAGTATTGGTGTGACAATGGTGGACAAGACACTTCCAGCATTGATTGACATGTAAAAGATAGAGAAGAATTTTCTCCTCTCATCTATCTGAATGAGAAAGGGTTAAAAGAAGTTAGATATGGTAAAGACCATATCAAATCAAATCAAAAGTTGTGTCTTTTAGCCCATGTCAATTAGATTTGAAATCACTGATACGAGTGTACTCCTAAAACATATAACATATAACATGTATATAATATTTATTTCAATTATTTGATTTATTTCTGCTGTACAGCATTCTATGATTTTACTGTGTTTTAAAAATAAATGACTTTTTGAGATATTAAAGAAGCATTGCATTTTACTGAATTTGACAGGTGTAAACATTAGCGGATATAATTTTGTGTCATGACTTACATTCTCCTCATCAAACTGGTCACCACCAAAAGCTGCAACACACGGTTTGATTCCTCCTGTTCCAAAAGCTATAAGGACCAGACCAACCACTGACAAAACTCTATGAGGAGGAAACAACAACAACAACAAAAAATTGCACTGCACCTCTAAACTCGAAATACTTATTTCACTTGAAACAGATTTACAGCATGGCCTCACAGTAGAGGCTACACCTTGACTGGCATCAAAAGAAGCTTACATATGAAGAGTGCTGTCCCCTACATCAGGAATGGCACCCACGGACTTGACCACATGACCAATCACATAGACTATAGACAGATAGATGATGGTTCTGTAAACAGAATTTAAAAAAGGCTGTTTTCAACATCAACTTTCCCAATTATTCATCAACTGAGTATTAAGAACAAGACTTACCTGAACTTCCCCAACCATGAGTCTGCTATCAAGGCCCCCAGAAGTGGAGTGAAGTAGCACAGGCTTGAGAAAGCATGGTACACAGCTGTAGACAGGTCCTTGTCCCAGCCCAGGTAGTTGATGAAATAAAGCGTGAGCACCGCTGTATAAATGCACGCATAATAATTAATACAACATTAGGAAAAGGATAGCAGATTTTCTATATATGTGCAAAAATGCAAGATTACCATCCTTTTTTCTCCAAAGAAAAAGTTTTAAAATATGTTGTTCTAACATATATATTAAGTTTAATTACCTTTCATTCCATAGTAAGAGAATCTTTCACAGAACTCGTTGACCACAATGAAGGCAATGCTAATTGGGTAGTTAGTCCCACATAATTTCTGTGTGCAAGCAAAGTAGCATTTGATTACAAACAGGCATGTCACATTTTCACTGAAGAAAATTAAAGAAAAACTGAAAGAAACCAAAAGATAATTAACATTATCCTGTTCATTCATCAGAATTTAAAATGGTAGTATGGGTCAAATACGTACCAGAGCTTTGGTCAAAAATGACCCCAAAACAGACAAAAACACCCCAGCGGGACAAAAATACCCCCATGGTGAATTCCTTTGTTTTGTTTACATAACATTTGGAATATTTCATAATATTCTACTCTGTAGTTATGTTTAGCAGCATTACAGACTGTAGTGACCTTTATTTGCTGTCTGATGTAAGTTTTATTGAGTTTCTTAGCAAATAGTTAATATTTTAAAATGTGTAATGCAAAAAGTGTTGCTGAAAAGGTGAAATAACTCTCACCGGTGAACGCTGTCCTTTCCCATGGTTCTCTGCATCAACATCTTTTTCTAGAGCAGAAAAAAAAAGATTAAATGAGAAGTAGGTGATAAAAGTGTGGAATTTGAAAAAATCTACTATCAACTAATTTAATGTTCATCAAAAACAATTAGAAATTGTGCCTCCAGGTTTTACCCTAGCCAACAGGAACAGAAAAGCAAGATCATGCAGTGCAATTTTTATTTGTTTTAGTATTATTGAGCTGAAAAAGAAATGTAAATTATGCGCATTTCCACCGCATGCAAGTCTGCACAAGCACATTGTTTTTCCCAACTGGCGAAACTGTTGCATCCAACATTCCTGTCCTATTTACCGATTATCGTGCAATGCATCATATTTAGGCATTGGCATTATCAAGTACGTCATATAGTGTACATGACGCAAAATTTGTTTAAACTCAAACATTAACCCTTACAACTGCTTTAAAGTTGCATAAATGAGTCAGTCCACGACAATATCCAAAAACACAGACCCGTCTCGCAGAGACGACTCCAAAATTTGACTTAGAGAAAACTGCCACATCAAAGACATGTATTGAAAGAATGTGAAAACAGTTGAAGCTTAAAAACAGCCCTCATTACCCTTCATTTTTTCCATGTCTTCAATGAATTCGAGTGTGTATTTCAACACTTAACATCTAGTGGATTCCTGAACACGCGTCCAAGTCCGTCCTCCACAGAGTGAAAACTCATCCGCCTCGCGGTGCAGTTAAAGCAGTTTAACCCTCCTGGGTTAATGTTCTACTTCATGAATCGGTAACTCCGAACCGGGCGGGTCGATATGCCACATGAGACCCAGCTCATGCATCAGATTATGTGGTTTATTATGCGGGAGCTTCCCTCTCCTAAACTGTTAATATATAAACGAACGCAACAAAGGCAATAGCTGAGGAAAAGATTTGACTTAGGTATAATTACAATGCCATGTCTTTTCTTCTTTTTTTTCCCGACTTTTGGGTTGGTTGGGCTGTGTAAATGTGTCCTAATTAAAGTAGTAGACTTGTGTCCCCTTCAGTGCAGCTCCCACTTCCCTCTCTGCAGCAGGCGGAGCCATTCAGCATCTAGCGGGACTAGTGGTGGTCAGACACAGTGATCAACAACTTTTTGAATGGTTCTTCAGTTAAAATGTTATCCCAGGTGAAAAAAAGTACATTTCTATAATATACTTAAAGTGCTCTATTTTCGTGCACTAATTTTGTACTTAATATACTAAAAATTCTTCTTTAGTACTACTTAAGATCTTCTTAAGAACATCTACACTCTAAAAAATCCTGGGTTAAAAACAACCCAAGTTGGGTTGAAGATGGACAAACCCAGCAATTGGGTTGTTTTAACCCAGCGGTAGGGTTAAATGTTTGCCCAACCTGCTGGGTAGTTTTATTTAACTCAACTATTGTTTAAAAATTACTGTATTGCTTAATTAAAATTAACCCAAAGTATGTTGAAAATGAACATTTATTAATGTTCAATGAATAATTATTAAACAATAAACATTTATTAAATTGCTTATTAATAAATTTATATTATTAAACTATTAAATGTATATTCATAAAATATTAAAGCTTATTAATAAACATTCACCTTTTGTCTGTTATTGTTGCCTAATTGCATCTGGTTTTTAATTTCCCAACTATTTTGGGTTCATTTTAAGCTAGCCATATAGCAATTTTTAAACAATAGTTGGTTTAAATAAAACTACCCAGCAGGTTGGGCAAACATTTAACCCAACCGCTGGGTTAAAACAACCCAATCGCTGGGTTTGTCCATTTTCAACCCAACTTGGGTTGTTTTTAACCCAGCATTTTTTAGAGTGTAAGTGTACTCGACTGTGCTATTTTGAGACAGCATGAAATATGAACTAAAAATTTATAAAAATATACTATCTCTGTATTTAAAAAAATGTATTTATATACTACTTATAGTACATTTGAACCCATAGTGTACTACAAGTGGTAGCTAAATATATTTTTTAAATACAAAGATAGTATATTAAAAGCACATTTTCGTTCATATTTCATGCTGTCTCAAAATACCACAGTTGAGTACACTTAGATGTTCTTAAGATTATCGTAAGAAGTACTAAAGAAATATTTTTAGTATATTAAGTACAAAATTAGTGCGTGAACATAGAGCACTTTAAGTACATTATAGAAGTATACTTTTTTTTCACCTGGCATCCAAACAAACAGATAAGAGTCAGTAAGAATATTAGATTAGAAAATATTATAATAAAGAGAATTATATTAAGAGAGATTATAACATGAAAAAAAAAAAATAATAATTTAAAGTTTGAGGTAAGTTTTTTTTTTCAATTAAAACTTTTATCCAGCAAGGATGCATTCAATTAATCAAAAGTGACCATAAAGAATTTGCATTGTTACAAAAAATATTTCTTCCTGAAATCCTGAAAAAAAAAAGATCTCTGTTTCCACAAAAATATTAAGTAGCACAACTGTTTTCAACATTAATAATAATAATAAATAATATATATATATATATATATATATATATATTTTTTAAAGCACCAAATCCTTTATTTCTGAAGGATCATGTGCCACTGAAGACTAAAGTAATGGCTGCTGAAAATTAGCTTTGTCATCAAGGAATAAATTACATTTTAAAATATATTAAAAAAAGAAAACAGCTATTTTAAATTGTAATAATATTTAACAATATTACTGTTTTTACTGTGTTTTTTTTATTATTAAATAAATGCAACCTTGGTGAGACTAACATCTGACTGGCCTCACAAAAATATCAAAATGTGTCAATAATAATAAATATGTGTCATGACATTGAGCAATAAATAATCAAAAATTGTCATGTCATTGAGCAATAAATAAAGAAATGCTACATATATCATGCAAACAACATATAAAAATGCAATATAACAGTGAGGATTTTGGAAATATCTGATAAAAGCCATATAAAGATAACCGTAAAGATATTTGAGAAGCAGGTTGCTATGAATAAGGTTGTAAAGTTTAAAGGTCCTCTGGTTGTTTTCTTTTGAGATCTGTCTAAGAGATATAGAGAGAGAAAGAGGGGAGAGAAGCAATACTTTATTGGCTTTCAATAAATGTCTTTTAAGCTATGAAAAAATATACCTCAGCATAATTGCAGAGAGTGACCAACTTCAAATAAAAGTTAAATCTAATGTAGCACGTGTGTGCCCTCTGTAGGAAATACACCGTAATTCTCTCCAAAACAAATGTTTAAATTGTTCATAGAACATGCGTGGTTGGGCATTACTGTAATTGATTCTAAAACAAAATAGAGAGTGCTTTGGTGATAACTAAGTTTAACGAGTTCGTTTGCCCATATAATCTTTAGGGTATTAGGTTAGCTAATTTGGCTTGCTGTCCACTGAGGAGGGGCTCGATGAAGCAGCTTCAACTGGAGCTCTGATATACATCTGTCTGTGGCACTGCTCAGGTGTTATGAGAGCCCAGGTTGCTCTGATAGTGGCCTTCAGCTCTTCTGCATTGTTGGGTCTGGCATATCGCATCTTCCTCTTCACAATACCCCATAGATTTTCTATGGGGTTAAGGTCAGGCGAGTTTGCTGGCCAATTAAGAACAGGGATACCATGGTCCTTAAACCAGGTACTGGTAGCTTTAGCACTGTGTGCAGGTGCCAAGTCCTGTTGGAAAATTAAATCTGCATCTCCATAAAGTTGGTCAGCAGCAGGAAGCATGAAGTGCTCTAAAACTTCCTGGTATATGGTTGCGTTGACCTTGGACCTCAGAAAACACAGTGGACCAACACCAGCAGACGCTTCTGACGCTTCTTTTTCCTTAGTTGTCAGTTATAATCACCAAAATTAAAAGAAATAAACATTTCAAATATATCAGTCTGTGTGTAATGAATGAATATAATATACAAGTTTCACTTTTTGAATGGAATTAGTGAAATAAATCAACTTTTTGATGATATTCTAATTATATGACCAGCATCTGTATACTCTGGCTGTTGATTGGAAGATTAGATGGGCTCGCTCCTCCCTAAATTACGTTTAGGAACTTCACAAATGTTTAACTATTTCACTAGTAATTTCTTGCTAGAAATGACATCAAAAGTGGAAAATGTTGGTCAAAATCATACATTTACACACAAACTGACCACTAGGCCATAACAATGCCACAACACATGTCGGTTTTCAGTGTCAGTTTCATTCCTTTACAAGTTCTCAATAGCAGTCAGTTTCATTCCGTTAAGAGATCTCACTGACTGTCAATTTTGTTTCATTACAACATCTCAATGACAGTTGGTTTTGTTCCTTTACAAGATTTCAGTGACGGTTGGCTTTGCTCCTTTACGAGATTTTAGTGACAGTCAGATTTTGGATTTCAGTCGGATAGTCAGTTTTCAATGACGGTCAGATTTCTTCTGTTACAAGATTTCAAAGTTTCATTTCATTACGAGATCTCAATGACTGTTCCTTTATGAATTTCAATGACAGCTGGTTTTGTGCAGTCAGTTTTCATTGTCAGTCAGTCAGTCAAATTTTCATTTGTTCTGTTACGAGAACTCAATATGGTATGTTTTGTTCTTTAATGACAGTTGGTTTTGTTCCATTACAAGATTTCAATGATGATCGGTTTTGCTGGGTTAAGATATTTTAATGATAGTTGGTTTTGTTCCATTCTAAGATTTCAATGACAGTCGATTTTGTTCCTTTAAGTGATTAAAATGACAGTCGGTTTTCATTGTCAGTCAGTTTTGATCAGTTACAAGATCTCAATACGATATGTTTTGTTCTTTTACAAGATTTTAATGACAGTTGGTTTTGTTCCATTTTCAAGTTTTCAATGATGGTTAGTTTTGTTCAGTTACGAGATCACAATGACGGTCAGTTTTCAGTGTCAGTCGGTTTTGTTCGCCGGCCGACTTAGTTTTCTCAGTGTGTTCCGCACCGTCGGCTGAAGTTGGCCCTCGTCTGCATTTTTTCAGCCGATTTGAAATGTTAAATCGGCGTCGGAGCTCGTCGGTCCGTCGGGCCATCTGATCATTCAGATTGGCTGTTCAGATACTGCCACCTGCTGGTTCGGAAAGGCATTTCATCTCACGCAGGCGCAGAACTGACGTGCTACTTGGTCGTCGACTGTCTAAGCGTTGGTTTGGTGTGTCAGGGCAACTTTGGACACAGACGCTGCTGACGTGAGCCAACCCCGCAGTCTGCTTTTGTCGCCACTAGTTTGTCGCCGTCAGCTTGGTGTGTTCTGGCCTTTATGAGATTTCAAAGACAGTCAGTTTTGATTTGTTATGAGATTTCAATGATGGTCAGTTTTATTTGGTTACGAGATTTCAGTGACGGATGGTATTCTTTAGATACGAGATCTCAATGACAGTCAGTTTTCATTGTCAGTCAGTCAAATTTTCATTTGTTCAGTTATGAGATCTCAATACTGTATGTTTTGTTCCATTACGAGAATTCAGTGGCAGTCAGTTTTTTTCCGTTACGAGATATCTATGATGGTCGGTTTTGTTCGGTTACAAGATCTCAATGATGGTCGGTTTTGTTCAATTGCGAGATCTCAATGATAGTCGGTTTTGTTCAGTTGTGAGATCTCAATGACTGTCGGTTTTGGTCCTTTACGAGATTTCAATGACAGACGGTTTTTGTTGTCAGTATGGTTTGAACAGTTACAAGATTTCAACAACATCTGTTTTATTCGGTTATGCGATTTCAGTGATGGCCAGTTACGAGGTTTCAATGATATGTTTTGTTACATTACAAGAATTCAATGGCAGTCAGTTTTTTTTCCGTTACGAGATATCTATGATGATTGTTTTGTTTGGTTACAAGATCTCAAAGATAGTCTGTTTTGTTCAGTTGTGAGATCTCAATGAATGTCGGTTTTATTCGGTTATGAGATTTCAGTCATGGACAGTTTTCTTCGGTTGTGATTTCTCAATGACTGTTGGTTTTATTTGGTAATGAGATTTCAGTAAGGGCCAGTTTTGTTCCTTTTTGAGATTTTAATGACAGTCGGTTTTCATTGTCGGTCAGGTTTGATCAGTTACGAAATTTCAATGACAGTCGGCTTTATTCGGGTACGAGATTTCAACGACATCGTTGAAATCAAGATATCTATGATGGTGGGTTTTCTTCGGGTACAAGATCTCAGTGATGGTCGGTTTTGTTCAATTGCGGGATTTCACTGATGGTCGGTTTTGTTCAGTTGAGAGATCTCAATGACTGTCGGTTTTGTTCCATTGCAAGATTTAAATGACGGTCGGTTTTGTTACTTTACGAGATTTCAATGACAGTTTTGTTCAGTTATGAGATTTCAGCGACAGCCGGTTTTCTTCGGTTACTAGATCTCAATAATGGTTAGATTTGTTCCTTTACAATATTTTAATGACAGTCAGTTTTGTTCTGTTATGAGATATCTATGATGATTGGTTTTGTTCAGTTACAAGATCTCAAAGAATGTCAATTTTATTTGGTTATGAGATTTCAGTGCCGGTCGGTTTTGTTCCTTCACGAGATGACAAGTCATATTAACTGTCCAGATGAGATCTTCTGAGATGTTTATGCCCAGGAACCTAAAACTGGAGACTCTCTCCACTCTGTCATTGTTCATATAGAATGGCTGGTGTCAACATGCTTTTTAATGAGATCAATTATTTTGTTGTTTTTGGTCTTAAGTGAAAAGTAATTGTTCCTGCATCAGTCTGTCAGGCTCTGTACCTCCTCCATACAGGCAGACTCATCTCCATGAGTGACTGCCCCTCTTTGTTTTATAATGAAGATCTCACCTTGTGACAGGCCAGATTTGGACCAGTCATTCTCACTGATCATGTGTAAGTCGTGGGCTTTGGGATAATACCCACTCACCAAGAAGGATCCCTAACGACCACACTGTTGCCGGCTTTGTGTGGTACTGTAACTGCCATCGACATTGTACTCTAGTGGACAGTACACTTTTGTACCTGGAAAGAGATTGTGTATGATGTTTAATACGTTACTACAGCATGTTGACTATATATAGGATGCGTTTCAGTGAGCTAATTAACCCAAAAGCAAAACTGTTCATAATACAAACCATGTAACGTCACATAGGCAGACTCCTTCATGAGCACACTGCACCCAAAATCAATCAATTTGACTTCCAAGGTATCATAAATATATCTCAATGGAAGACACCATACTCACAGCCATAGATGCCGATTTATGTTTCTGCTGGAGGTTGCCCACACTCCATGCTGTTCTTCCATGCTGTCATCTTCAAACTAACTGGAGCATCAACGTCTTGAGGTTGGAGGACTTCCTGCTCCAGCTGTTCTTCAGCAGCATGGAGGACTTCAGAGGCTGGAGCTATTCTAAGATCATGGATCTCTACAATGTGTTTTAGATAAGTCTGATCTAAAGTGGGGCTTACCAATAATATGAAAATAAATCAGATAAATAATATGAATAAAATGTTGATTCATTTTTGGTGATTTTTGACAAAAATAAACATCACTAAGCAATGTAAATGGAGTTGATTCGGTGTGGTAATGACACATAATAAAGCTATCCTCAACAATTGGGAATGTGAGGATGTGTGTGTATTATGTTTTAGATTATGGCAGTAAACTTACCCTTGTCCAGCTCTTCCTTCATGCTGTCATATTATATTGAACTAGTGTTGATTCTAAGGATTGTAATGGATTTTGTCAGGTTGTTATGTTATAACGCTAAATATAACGGTAGAATTGTGTGTATTACGACCCGCCGGGACCCTATGTGAGATCCACCAATTCCCGTGACTGCTCGAGCCCCTGGCGCCTACTGCTTTGATAGGAACAGACACACAGCAGTTTCACCAAAACCTACAAGGCAGGGGTTCCCAAACTTTTCAGCCCACGACCCCTGAAATAACGATGCCAGTGACTCGCGACCCCCACTATCTTCAGAGGTGGTTAAAGTATACAATCATTGTGCACAATGGTGCACACACACTAATGCCTGTTTCACACTTAGGCCTACTCTGTTTGCAGTGCGTATGCGGTGCGTATTTTTTCTGTGTCCATATTAACAGATTAGAGCATTCACACTCAGGGCTGGACTGGTAATCGGGCGTCCCGGGCATTTTCTCGGTTGGCCGATGCACTTTGGGGCCGATGCAAGGTTATTTATTTATTTATTGCCATGGACTGGCCCATTACGCAGGGACAGCGTCCCATTGGTTTGTCTTCTGAATTGACAGGCCAAAGTGAGAGAGACCTAAATTAGGTGTTAACTCTTTAAAAATGTTATTGTTTTGAAGGGGTAGTTCAACTAGGGCTGGACGATTATGGCCTAAAATCAAAACCTCGATTAATTGAACATTTTACCTCGATTACGATTAATGAACGATTATTTTATTTCTGATTTTTTTTTTTTTTTTTTTGCCCTCATAGTTCACTGACAAGGTTTGTACTGTAAATAGCCTATGATTGACTATTAAGGTGGGATATTTTTTTTCCTGTTGAAAGAGTGATCTGACATCATAGCTCACTATCAGCAGTTATTTTATCTATGGTTTGTAACATTTCTTACAGGTTTCTGCTCGTTGTAAATCAGATAAAGATAAATTAGCACAGTACCAGTAGTGATTGCGTGTGTGAATTAGTCATACCGTCTCTCTATTAATTGTGAAGCTGTGGGTTGTAAATAGTTCCTTCAAAAGTAGAAAAAACAGATGCTATAACTTTTGAGTTTCTAAGCTATTTTAGTGATAAATCACAGGACAGCGCTGACAACAAGTTTCTGCGTTCCTCTGTGTGCGCGCGATCTTCACGTTTTGCGCAGCTGTTTGTATGAGTGTTCGTGCCACATGCAGCTGCGCGAGCGCGGCATAGATATATGTATATATCTATGCAAGCGAGGTAGCTCGATATAATAATACACATCAGATCGTCTAATCGTTTGAATGTCCAAACCATAAAACAAATGCAACTGACAAAGTTTAGTCAAGACGCAAGGCTCACCGCTCGCGCGCCATCATCATTCATCATATGTGTTGAACCGGCGTTCGCCTCCGTGTTTTGCTTTTATGCCACTGACTGGACTGGGCGGAGTCACGTGGCTACACACGCAGTTATGTTTTTAAGGGGGAAGTATTAACAGGATTAAAAAACCGAAATAACCGACATGGGAAAATTACGTCAGTTAGAGGTTCTGAATTTCGGTTTCGATTAATCGTCCAGCCCTAAGTTCAACCCAAAATGTCATAACTTACTCATGTCATTACAAACATGAATTACTTTCTTTCTGTGTAACATAAAAAAGAATATAATTGGAGTCAAGGGTAGCCTAACCAAAATGGTTTGGTTTCCAACATTCTTCAGAATATCTTCTTTTGTGTTTTACAGAAAAGAGAAAATCATACAGGTTTGGAATGACATGAGAGTGAGTAAATGATGGCAGAATTTAATAGCAGTAAATTTACTTAAAGGCATCAACATCAGTGCTTTACTGCCAAAGTGCATTTCTATGTAACAAAAGTGCAATATTAAATTTGTTAACTGCATTTGTAGTAAATTCAATAATATCCATCATTATTTGTCCCTGTCCTAAAACATTCACAGGGGAACTCGTGGGCTGCATGGGCTGGGTTTGTTCAGGGTTGAATTTTAGCCCCAGTCCAGCCCTGTTCACACTGCACACCGCAGCACACGGATGCAGTCCGGCAGTGCGTTCCACGAGCGCACAGTGCAGCGATCATTTTCGCAGTCTATTTTTGCTGCGCTGCACCACGCTGAATTAAAACGATAGCGCATTGTTCGCATTAAAAAACCCCCATCAAACTGATGTCAATATTTTGACATCAAATTGACATACATGTTTTGACATCAAATTGACGTCCACACACTGATGTCCAATTGATGTCGAAAAAAACCCTCATCAAATTGATGTCAATATTTTGACATCAAATTGACATAAATTTTTTGACATCAAGTTGACCAAGTTTTGACATCAAATTTACGTCAATTTTTTTACATCAAATTGACATCCACACAGTCCAATTGATGTCGAAAAAAATCCCATGAAATTGACGTCAATATTTTGACATCAAATTGACGTCATTTTTTTAAAATCAAATTGACGTCAGTTTTTTGACATCAAATTTACGTCAATATTTTGACATCAAATTGACGTAAATTTTTTTTTACATCAAATTGACATAAATTTTTTTACATAAAAAAACCCCCATCAAATTGACATAAATTTTTTTTTACATCAAATTGACCTCCACACAGTGAAGTCCAATTGATGTAGAAAAAATCCCATCAAATTGACGTCAATATTTTGACATCAAATTGACGTCATTTTTTTGACATCAAATTGACGTAAATTTTTGGGTGAACTATCCCTTTAACTCAACTGCTTGTAATCACATCATTATCTATAGGACACAGATGATTGGTTCCTGCTGTATTAATAGCCAATGAGCTTGCATGCTCAGTCTTCAAATACATGAGTAGCATTTGCCTTAGCAGTGCAGCACGCTTTCAGAAACCCTCCACCTTCCCCAGCTCCACCTGTATAGACCTGCTATGGGTAATTCATGTACACTATATTGTACAGCAGCAGCATGTCTTACTTGCTCAGAGCAGCGTGTTGTGTATGTATTGGCAGTAGCAAATCCCGTACTTGCTCTGCAGCAGCAGCAGCAATAAATGCAGCAGCAGCGTAGCAGATGTATTCCGTCAAGGCCAAACATATCAACATTGTCATACCCATTACCATGCCAAACACTCAGAGAGTTGTCATGACAGAACTTTTATTCAGAAAACTTCAAATTAATAATACAAATGTAAATAAAAACAAAACTGCGCCTATCCTGATTGAGAACAAAGATCAATGGCTGTCTGGCCCTTCTGGCACCCCATACCCCCATATCTGCTGATCGGAGATAGTTCTTTATGTATTTGATGATGTCAGATTATGATGTCAGATTATGTAAAGATTATTTTGGCTAAAAGTGGGTTACTTATAGCCGGACTATATCGGGTTTATAGTTAATCGAGACAGTGAAATGATGGCTATTGCTAGCTGGGAGGGAGCTGACTGAGACGCACCCTAGGACTAGGCTAACATTAGCGGATTTGTAAAGTTGCTACTACTTACATGTTTCAAGTGATAAGCCATATTTGAGGTCAATGAATGATAGGCGAATGTTTGGATTTCCTTCCGTTAATGATCTCTCCCTCACGAACTACGTATCCAATGCCTTGAAGTATCAAGCCAATTTGGGATTTTTTTCAGTATATCTTGTTCACGTTGTTCTTTTAACTTTCTTTTAACCACTATTGTAATTTCTTTCGGACATTTGCCTCAATGCCTCTAGCAGTAGCAGTGACATAAATTAAAATTATTGACATGATTTGATCAGCAGCTCATTGGACAGATTTGACTCAAATATCACATCTAACCAATCAAATGCTTATTTATTTTCTTGTGGGCCAATGAGGGTCTTTTTTTTTTTGTTCGCGCTGAAGTAAATTTAAAATAATAAAAAAATAGTCTGGCCAACCCGGGGCCCCTGCACACGTGGGGCCCCTAGGCTGCAGCCTAGGCAAGCCTGTGCATTAATCCGCGCCTGGTCGTTAATCACCTCAGGAGTCACGGTCAGGAGGAAGGAAAATCGAAAGGTTGATGGCTTTTTATATTTGCATGTTTTTTGTTTTAATTTAACTACTATTTTTAGTATTTTTTTTACAGTTACTGATAAAATCTGCTATTTCTAATCATTTTTTAATTTCTGGAAATTATCTCGTGACCCCCACGTTGGGAACCACTGCGACAACCCAGCAAACAATAACGTTGTAAAAAACGGGGTTTTTTTTCCACGTTGTGAAAAGGTCGTGATAACGTTTTAATTGGACGTATTTAATACGACAGATCTTGGGGTTTTTTACTTTATAAATAAGTTTTTTCACAACGTTGCAGAAACGTTTTCATCACGTCTGAATGTCTCCTTGCAACGTTTTAAAAACGTACTTACCACGTCCAAACTGGTACTTCACATGCTGCCATCAAAATGTTTTTTTTACAGTGTTATCTTTCCAAATAAAATGACTAAAACAATATAAAACAAATATTTAAAACAACATAATTGTATAGTAAGATGAATAAGTTAAGTGGTGTATTTTATATTTCTTTATAATTCGTCATAAGCTATTATGTCAGCTTATAACATTTCTGTAAATCTGAATATTCAGCAGCAATTTTTTACTTTTCACCACCTTACCTGTAGCACGGACCTCTGGTTGTTGTCCATTTTATAAGCCTACATTAACATATATGTAGGCCTAATAATTTATACTACACACAAATTTTGTCACTCATATGTATTCACAAAATATAAAAAAGTAACATGATATGGGTAGTTCACAAAAAAAATCTAAACAAGGTAAATATGTAAATAAATAAAACACATGAAAATTATGAAATGACTGGCGAATTTAAATATGGAATCATTAACAAATTCCAAGTATTTCATTTTAACTAGTTACAAATTATTTTATTGTGATTATTATAATAATTATATTGCAATCTTATTACTTGTTTGCACTAAAACTAATGCTTATATTTTAAGGATTTTTTTTAACACAAATTACAGATATATAGGCAAAACAAAAACAGTTTTAACAATGGTATTTGTGTGATTTAGGGTTGTAACGATATACCATGAATCTTTTTGTTTCGAATCAGTGATTCGGAGCGTGTATCAAACTGCCAAAGTCACGTGATTTTAGTAAACGAGGCTTCATTACGTCATCACTGTTTCGAAACAGTTCGAAATTTCAGTGGTTCGCCGATAGAGGGCGATGATAAAGTGAGCCCATGAATCATGCAGATTCACTGAGAACTATTGAACAAGTGTCTAGGGCTTTACCCTATGGTTTTACCTGATCTCCAATCAGTTTTATACAGTTGTAGATGTTTTAATTATACATTAGAATAATTAAAATGAATAATGGTAGTTATTAATCTCTTATTGGCCTGTTTAGCTTGAGCCATGGAACAGATAAACAAGCCTTTAAAATTGATAAAAGAACACAAATTATACAGACACTCTATATTTAATCTTATTAGATGATTAGTTAATTCCATTTAATTGATTTTACTTTAAATAAAACTTTTGAAATACATTTGTTAAAGTGTATTTTTAATGCATGTTTGGCCTGAGTTTTGTTGCATTTGCACGGCTCTGACCACTAGGGGTCACCGTGGAGACGGGTGTCAGATTGTTTCGAAGCCTCGAATCATTACGGCACATTTGATTCAGCTGCTTCAGTGTTTCATGAAGCCTCGATCTGCCCATCACTAACAATTTCCACTTCACTAAACTTGCTCCACACCCACACATACAGCAGACAATGTCAGAGACAGAAGTTGCTATCTCTATTCTCTGTGCCCCGTTGAAAAATAAGTTACAATTTGCATTATGGGAATACTTTAGATATAGAAAAACAAACGCGGGGCTGTCCTCGAGTGTAGATATCCAAAAACAATGCGGGCGCAAAGTAGGCCTACCTGCAAAAGGAGGAAACACATCAAACATGTTCACCTACATTCAAGAACACCATCCGTGTAGATGCAGGTATGTTCCGTTTATAGACCTTATTTACTAGAGAAACAAGCGCGCCGCCATCTTTATGAAATTGTCTTTGAACTTCCGTTTTGCGGTACCTCTGTACATTTCTATGGCATCGCTGTCAAAGAATAATTAGATGGTTAAGTGGATTTACTTGTTGTAGAGTCAATGAAAGTTATCATGAGCATTGTTATGTTTAAAGCAGATGTCTTAACAAATGTCAGTAGATCGGGAAGATTTTAAAACGAGCAGTTCATTCATAAACGTAATATCGCTGTGGAAATACAAACCGGAAGTCAAAAGACAACGAGCGCAACGCTGAAAAGGGGCGGGGCTACATAAGGTCTATAAGCTGCGTTCACGTCACCTCGTATTTACCGGAATCTTGAAATGACAACACGTGACGTTATATTCGGAGCTGTTCACGTCCTTTTGGTCCTTGAACTGGGAATTATGCGTTTCCATGGCAGCACTGTCGACGCCTAAATGAATCTACAGCTGTCAGGTGGTACAGCGCAGCCACGTGGTATATCTGGGAGCTTTCAGAAAACTCCCAGCTTACAAGCTGTAATTACGAGCTCTACGAGGACGTGAACGCTTTTTACAAGCTAGAATCTCGTAACTACAGGAATTACGAGGCCACGTGAACGCACCTTTAGACCTCTTTGGAGCAGACGTCACAATTACGTCACTTGCAGCTGCGCGCGCATAGTGGTTGCAGAAAAATAGCGGTAGCAATTGGAGGAAAATGTGCAAAATCCACAGAATAAGAGAAAAACGTTTTGTTGTGCCTCTGGATGTTGGAATCGGAATGCAAAAAATATAGTCTTCATTTTTAAAGAAAACCATCGTTGAAAACGTCCTTTGAAGCTAAACTGAGACGTTTCACAGACTGGACTGATGACACCTGCAAGGATTAGTCTACTATTAAAGCAGGAATTTGAAGTAAACAGTAAGTCTACATAATATTCACATATGCAGTTCAGAGGACATACATACATAGCAGTTACAGCATGAAATAATATTTAAACCTATAACATTTTACATAGATAACTTTTAAACATAGTCTATAAAATTTTTATTTCACAATTCTGACTTTTTTTCTTGCATTTGCGTGTTTATGACTCCCAGTTCGGCCATTATAACTCGCAATTGTGAGTTTATTTTACAATTCTGAGGGGAAAAAAAGTCAGAATTGCGGGATAAATTGCAATTCAGAAAAGACAGGATAACGAGTAGGCTATATATCACAATTCTGTTTTTCTTTGTAAGAAATGTGAGATATAAACTCAGGTTTGCGAGAAATAAAAGTCAGAATTCTGAGACATAAACTCGAAATTAACTTTTTTTTATTCTTTTATTTCGTGGCTTCCATAGACTGCTACTGCTCAACTGTCATTTTCTGCAACCAGGTAGGCTCCGCCCATAAAAAACGTCATCGCTGTTTGCAAACACCAAATTGGATGTGCGTGATGGAGAGGGAATCCCGGAATCCAGTCATGAAAATGGAATGTACAGTATAACGCAGCGATGTCAGGTAAAAACGCGCGATTTGTTGGACTGATGAATAAAACGAAAGCAGAGCTGTACAATAAATCAAATCGCGACATGGTCTAGGCGGGGTCTTTGAATATTAAACGCAAACAGACAGCTGTATAACTATATCTGTCTGTTTAACGTGTCTGCCTGTGTGAATGAGCTGCGCCGTTTCGTGTACTACATACTTAAGTATGCGCGGCGCTCTTATTGTTTTTTAAGTGTTTGCCGTCTCGTTATCAGAGGACATGAACATAAACATATCCACGGTTGCTCTGAGATAGCGCTAAATGAGCATACCACCTTTTTTTTTTAGAAAAACCATTGTCAAATACACTGAAACTCAAAGCTCTTCACTACATCCCGTCAAAATAAAAGACCGGTTTTTAACTCGAAGAAATTGACTGAAATTTATTATGATTGTGAAATAGAATGTACTTCTCAAAATAATTATAAAAAAAAGTTAATTTCATTTCCATCATTTTTGATATTTGTATTAAAAAAATTAAAGCCAGAAGAATTAAGTCAAAGCAGAATTTCTGAATTTTAACTATTAATAAAAGTTGTTCAATTTCTAATCCATAATAATTTATTAAATGTATTTGATTGTTTTTGATTATTGAAATCTGAATAGAGAAAAGAAACATTTTAATTAATTTATTGGTCATTTTAATTGATGATATAAATAAAAATTGATTGTTTAATACCGTATACTGTGATACTGTGAAACCGTGATATTTACTCAGACGGTTATCATACCGTGGAAATCTCATACCGTTACAACCCTAGTGTGATTATACAAATGGTAATCAATACGGCACAAAAAAAAAAAAAAAAAAAAACATGGTTTTACTATAATAAAACCATGGTTAATTATCAAAAGGGTAGGATTAGTGTTGGGTTTAGTAAAAGGTCAGATTAGGTCAATGCAATGCCTATAGAATCAGGGTATCTTCCGTTCATTCGTGTTTTGATTTGATATTGAAATCAGAAAAATTAGAAAACCGCACTTTTTTCGTTTTTCATTTATAAAATGAAAACGAAAAAACAAAAAATTGGCTTGATTTTTCTTTTTTCGTTCTGGGGTAGGAAACAAATAAGCAGTTTGAATATTCGATCTCTACATGTGGGCGGGAATGAAACGCCTCTTTCCGCTGATTGGTCAAGGTCCGTGTACGTTTTGATAGTTTGTGTTCCAATTTGAAATGAAATACACAGAAACGAGAAAACAGTCGTTTCCCATTTTTTCGTTTGTTAAAAAAAACGGAAAAACAAGATTTTGACTCGATTTTCGTTTTTTCGGGTCATGGATAGAAAACGGAAACACAACTTCAAAACTCGTTTTCCACATGTGGGCGGTCATTACACGCCCCTTTCAGCCGATTGGTCAATGAAATCTGAGCCAGTGACGTCATCTTCAGTTCGTTCAACAAAATAACAGTCTCTCCTGCTATATCAGTAGATGTCACAAATTGGCTTTCTTCTGTGCAACCTAACGGGTATTTCACAGAAATATTTATTTCAGAAATGTTAATCAGCACACAGACTGTTGTAATGCGGTTTGTAGTTTAATATGCATGGTGAAACTGCGCTACCCACACAGAGGAGCGGATGAAAAGCACAGATTTAAAAAAAAAAAAAAAAAAAAAAAACCTAGTTTTTATTTTATTCTATTTTGAATAAATAGAATAAATCACAATAAATAAGTAGTGTAAGCAGTTTTGAAAAACGAACAATAGCTCATCTCTCTATTTATTTTATATAGCCTAACATTGCCTGCTGAATATAGGCTAATGTTAATAACCCTTTGGTTAAAAGATTGAGGGAATATGTAAAGATCAAACATTAAAGATCAAAATTACAGCTACATAGCTATTTTAGCTATGACAAAAATAATATATATAAAACGAATTAATTTAAAGCTGAACTGAAACAGAAACCGGCGTTACAACTACCTCTCTAATTTGACACAAATCCAAATGTTTCAATATTCACGATTTGGAGGCTAAACTATATTTATTATTTGAACGCTTTTATTGTATAGCCTACAGACTACTTAAAATGAGCAGTATAACTTTTTATATATTTGGTTGAATAGGCTATGTTATTTTGACAGTTAACAGGCTGTGATGTCAAGTTACTAAAACTGATGTGTGTGCGCCTTAGGCGCCGACGCGTTCACTTGAATTTTCTTATAAAAGCGGAAACAACTTAAAATACTCAGACATTTATGGTCAAATAGCCTATATGTAACACCATTCGAATCTGCGAAGGGTTAAATAGGCCTATTATTTTTGTACACTCACAATAAAAACAAAACACTGCTCGTAAAATAAACAAAGACATTTTCTGCCGTCTCGGTTTCCTTTCTGTGAACGTCTCAAAAATGAACCGACACTCATATTGTCGCATTTTTTTCCCCTTTCATTTTGGTAATATGTTAATTACTTAAGTGAAATAAATTTCACGCATAGGCTATTTATTCGTTTTATATAATTGAATCCTTTTTTCTCCGTTCACAGAAGCGCGGCAGGTGCGTGATGATGATGAATCCTCATGTTCTGTTGTTTATTCTGCTATTTGTTCATGTAGGCTAAAACTAACCCTTTTTTAATGATTCACAGACATTTATCATATATGCATACAGTAAATTTTCCCGCTGTTTAAGCCACGAATATTTACAAAATAAAATAATTACAAAGATAATAAAAGATAATAAAATAATTACAAAGATAATAAAAGTTCTATGTTCAATATACAAGAGTTTTTGTTTTGCTGTTGTCCACTAAAGCAGCTGACGCAGAATCGCCAATTGCCGTTAAATCGAAATTGAAAGTAAAATGTTCAGGGCCATTTAATTCATTCAAAAGCGAAGGAAAGACAGAAAAAGTGAGGATAGCAAGTAAACAGTGACGTATAATAATGTTCACTGTGTTCATAAAAGTGTTTAATTTAAGAGATAAAATCTGCATGGCCATTTATAAGTAAGGAAAACTAAAAAGGCCCCCGATGGTGATACCGTTATTAGGTGTTGCCACACAGTGGATAGCCTATTTTCTAATATGACTTCATAGTCTAGGCCTACTATATAGCCTTGCAAGGAATGCGTCTGCTAAATGATTGAATTTAAATGTAGGCTATAAAATGTAAACAAAACAGAAAAAAATAAGAAAAAAAATGAGTCCAGTAGCCACTGATCTATAGAGTCTATCATTATGTACTATAGCCTATTGATCGGTGGTAGTATCCCAAAGGATGTCATGCGCTTGGTAACAGATGTAGAGGCATTTACATTTTACATTATAAAAAAAACAATGACAGCTTAAAAAAAGACTTAATTAAATTTACTGTAGGGTTTTTAAACTTTTTTTTATCTGTGCAAACATATTTCTGTGAAATACGCGTTAGGTTGCACAGAAGAAAGCCGATTTATGACATCTACTGATATAGCGGCAGAGGACTATTATTTTGTTGAACGAACTGAAGATGACGTCACTGGCTCAGATTTGATTGACCAGTCGGCTGAAAGGGGCGTGTAATGACCGCCCACATGTGGAAAACGAGTTTTGAAGTCGTGTTTCCGTTTTCTATCCGTGACCCGAAAAAAACGAAAATCGAGTCAAAATCTCGTTTTTCCGTTTTTTTTAACAAACGAAAAAATGGGAAACGACCATTTTCTCGTTTCTGCGTATTTCATTTCAAATTGGAAAACAAACTATCAAAACGTACACGGACCGGTCAACCAGATGTCAAACCATGTCGTCATCAGTTGTTCATCGGTTCAGCTCAACAGAATAAAAGTCCCTCGCTCTACAGCTGTACGGATTCTTAACGCATTTATTCTACATTTTATGTCTTTCTCACGAAATATTAATTTACTTTGCAGCTGCACACAATTACCCCCATTCTACAACGTTGGCACAATGCCTGTTTTATTGAAGTGACCAAATATAAAAATCTAGCGAAGCTGCTCAACGCACTGGCCAGCAAATGTATAGGTAGGCTATACACTGAATTAAAAAAGTGCAAATCAGTAGCCTATCGATGTAAATATGCAGTAGTCATAACTTTTGTTTTAGACAACACTCTGAGTTTTGGACATGGGATGAATTTGAAATATGACAGATATGAAATATATTACATGTTATTAGTTCATCAAAGCGGTGCTATAGAGAGATGGACTTAAAATGCGAATTGGATGATTTGACGGAGGTGAACTCGTTTATGCCAATTCGAAATAGGCTATCACACATTTTAAAATAAATAAATAAAGGGAAAAATGTTAAAACAGTGTTAAAAATAACAGTTATAGTGCTCTCTTAAGAAGATATCAATTATACTTTATCAATATTAGGATATATATCAAAACCCTGAAATAACACTAACAATAATAAGACAAAGAGTATTTTTATAGCCTATTTATTGCTGTCTGTCTGTGTCAGAAATTAACTGTAATTGATTTAGTTGATTAATTGATTTTCAGGAGATTTTAGGATTTTTCCTAATCTTATTAAATATGTATGCTTTCTTTAATGTTAAGTTCTTAAATTTAGTCATTTAAATTACAATAAAATGATGCTATAGGTTGTTACCAATTAAATCAGTATCAAACAAAGGCTTGCAGAGGTAGCAAAGAAGCACCATCTGAAGTTGCTTTTAGATTTATGAGTTAGATTGCTCAGAGAGGGCAGTATATGTGTAGGAATTACAATTGCATAATGTAATCATATTAATGTTTTAAACATCATTTTGAATACAGAAAATTTTAAATGACAAAATTAAACGATAACTGGATTATGAAATTAATGTCGCCAGTAGGTGTCAGCAAGTCATTGTGCTAATCATTGAGTCATTTATTTAAGCGATTCGTTCAAAACGCTGATTCATTCAAGAATATATCAATTGGATCTCTATAATCTTTTGGGCCATTGAATCACTCAGTCAACTGATTTGTTCAAAGACTCTGATTCATTCAGGAATGAAACACTGCTCTGTGCGCTACGAGTCAGTCACACAACATTTCTGATATGCATTGGAAGTTTAGTTGGCAGAGAAAATAAAACACCGTTTTGTCTGACATTCATTAATACTCAATATTAATTTTTACACTCAATGTATCGAAGTTGTAGGCTGCCTGGGGGTAGTGTGCAGCTGCAAAGTAAATTAATATTTATGAGATAAACTAATATTTCACGTGATGAATTAATGTCTATACAGAATTAAGCCCTGACTCTTCATCAGAACGATTTGTGTCAAGCCATTCACTAGTCTGGCTAGAATTCACTAGAAAGAGATTAAATGTAGAATAAATGCGTTAAGAATCCGTACAGCTGTAGAGCGAGGGACTTTTATTCTGTTGAGGGGAACCGATGAACAACTGATGACGACATGGTTTGACGCCTCCTTGACCAATCAGCGGAAAGAGGCGTTTCATTCCCGCCCACATGTAGAGATCGAATATTCAAACTGCTTATTTGTTTCCAACCCCAGAACGAAAAAAGAAAAATCAAGTCAGTTTTTTGTTTTTTCGTTTTCATTTTAAAAATGAAAAACGAAAAAAGGTGCGGTTTTCTCATTTTTCTGATTTCAATATCAAATTAAAACATGAATGAACGGAAGATACCCTGATTCTATAGTCATATTATTTGGTGAGTCACAAAATTCGACACAACACCAGAAAGAAATAAGGTTATAAACAATTGTCTGCATGCACCTGATTCTGAAGCGAACAAATAATAGACAGCAGTAGACAGCAATCCATATGAGAAGTCTGGTGTTGAAGGTGGATCTGGAACTGACTTCTCTCCAGGTTGTCACAGCATCTCTTGTCTTCATAAACTGTCCTGAAATGCAATTCAAACATCAACAATAATTGTTATTAATATAATGTGAGACTCTTACATTCACAATGCTCAGTACTTTTTTCATTATCATCTGTGTCTCATTTTGAATTATGTTGGACCTCGCTGTATATTACTGACTGTATACCAAGTGTCCTCAATGCAGAGTTAAACAAGATGGCCATAGAGGACTCAGAAAATATTTGATAATGTTTTTGAATACTTGATAAACTTGATCAAAGTTTAACATGGAAGAATCTAGGAACATAAATAATTTGTCACAGGGCCAACAATATGTAGTATACAATGTCAGGATTATTAAAAAAAAAAATTGAATAGAGGTGAAATGCAGTAAAGAAAAATAATAATATACAGAACATATATATTATATATAGGCCTATATGTGTGTGTGTGTGTGTGTGTGTGTGTGTGTGTGTGTGTGTGTGTGTGTGTGTGTGTGTATAAAAAAGTCTTAAGATGCCAGAATTATTTACTTAGAATTATTACTTATTTAGTATTCCTCATACAATGTCACTTAATTATGTTTGGATGTAATAAATATAAATTATACATATATCTGACGCTCCTGAAATCACAGTGCAATTTTAATCAATATTTATTTTCCATGAAAGATCAAAACATGAAATAACGTTAGTTTCAGCCTACAACTTCCTTGTGCAAAGGATCATGGGGGCCCTAAGTGTCCATCAGTTGTTCCCTTCGAAATCCTTCATTCCGAAGGGCCCTTTGAAGTGGTCAGTTTTGAGCACTTCGGTTTGGAACGACCCTTCAATATGGCGGCCATGATTGTTTTCACTCCGAAGTGCCCTTCGGAGGGCGATATATCCCATTTGGAACACACCGCTAGATAAAACATCTCCCAAAAGTTGCAATTTGGTATAGTTTCGTTTTCGTAGTGGACAAACGTGATATTAACGTTTTTTTTACTAGCCTACTTAAAGAAAACATACCACCTTGGTCTTTTCACAACGTTTTTAAAAGGTGTTATTTTGGTTACATTATTTTTTTATTTAAAAAAAAAAAAAAAAAAAAAAAAAAACGTTTTTAAAACGTTGCACTACAACATTAGCCTACCTAATTGCAACCAAAATACAACGTTGTAAAAAGTTGTAAAAACTTTTTGTGTTTGCTGGGCAGGCATTAGGCTACTAAAGGTACCGAAATCCGTTGCCCTCCTCTTATATTTCACACAGCATGGCGTTAATGTTACTCAAATTCACTCTGGTGATGTCTTGATAGCAAAAAATCTTCTCTTTGTTAGCTATAGCGAACAGATTCAGAGACAGGATGCAGGGTTACCAAAAAATATGAACGTCTAAGAGTATGCAATTGTTATTTCAATGCCTGGAATGCCAGGATAATATTATCAAAACTGTTACAAAAATGATGGTTATCAAGCGTTATTTCGTCCAATCCAACACTAGAGGGCATCCTGGGATTTGTATTTGGCTGTTATCTGACTGAGAGAGAGCAAACTTACCAGTGAAATGTGACAGCAGTAATAGAAATAGCTAGTACAAAATAAGATAAAAATAAAAAAGGGGTCAGTTTCATTTTTTGTTTCCCTTTTAAATCACAATTTTATACAAGTCCAAGAAGTAAACAGGAATTTTATTAATATGTTGTTGAAATGTGTTATTCTGCTCTGATCAGGGTCAGAAAAGAATCAAAGATTGCGGCAAAGGACAGAATAAGTGGCAAAAGCATTAATTAAAAGTATTAAATATTTAAAAGCATTATTAATTGCTTTGTGGATGTTTAATCTTTGAGAAGTTTGCTAGCCCCATAGAAGCAGAAATACTAATAGGCCTACTGCCTCTATTGGTGTGTTAAGAGGGAGAATAAAGAATGTAGTGTATCCTGGTCATAAAACATAAATGAGTGCTCTCTGCCTCCTCTTCCTTTTCCTCACTATCCTCTTGAATTAAACCTTTATAGATGGAATGGCTATGGTATACAATGTAAGTATTGTGATTTGTCATATTGAAACAAAAGATGAGTTGAGCAAAGCAGATTTATTGGGCTTGTTTTGGCAGCTTGCCTCATGCTCACTCTGATCGGCTATTACATCTTCTCAGTCCGTGACCTCCTGGGTAAAGACCTCAAAATGGCCACATTGGCCCTCAGCCCATCTCACGCTGTTTATTTGTCCATGAAATTACTATATTTAACAATAGAAGAAGCTGCCAAATTCAATAGACAATTTCAAACAGTTTTTGAATTATGTTATTTACTGAAGGTTAATGTGAAATGCTTATTGTTTCAAGGAAATAAAGTGTTAATAAAGTGTTACAAAGAGCATTGTGGAAGAAAACTGTGAGTGTTTTGTTGTCTGAAAAAACATTTGAGAATAACTGGAGATTTCCTTAATAACACCAATGTACTTTGGAACAATGCGCGCGCACACACACGCACATATATATTAGGGATGTGTCACGATTTTCGAATATTCGATTAGTTGATTTAATTATAGAATATCGAATAGGTTGTGCGATTGTCGTCTTAAAAAATCCTCATGCTTTCAATGGTGACACGTTCACAGACAGTGGTGCGCGCGGCCAATAACGCACCTAAAAAGCTGTCAATCAACTCTTAGACAACAGTAGAATACAGACTAGCGTGGCATAACAGAGACGTTAAAATCAATGTTCACACGACACAAGTGCCGTCATTCAGGCTGTTCACAATGTTATAACGAGTTTAGGCAGCCTAAAATCAATATGGCTTGAGGTAGGCTTGCTGCGATAGTCGGTGTTGCCGGTGTTCAGGAACAACACCGGTATCATTGTCACCGCTCCCGAAATGGCGCTAATTTGAAAGTGAAAGTAAAATCCCCTCGGTCATTCATAATCATGGTGCGTGTCCACTGGCGGAGAGCGAGCGTTTTCAGTTTATTCCTACGGAAGCTCAACGTAGGAATTAATTGAAAACGCTCGCTCTGCTTCGCACCGTTATGAATGACCGTGCGGATTTTACTTTCACTTATATTAACGAACATATAAATATGTTTCAGCACATTACAATCATTATATGGCTTGAGTTAAGACAGCATATTCCGCAATGAATTAAACAGTTTATCAATATCATACTGAAAGCGTGAATGGTCTCTCTCCCTCTCTCTCTGTTTGTGTGTGCATGCGTGTGTGCATGCGTGCGTGCATGCGGGGGAGGGGTGCGATTTTCGAATAATAATCGAATAATTCCCAGCGATTTTCGAATATTATTTTTGCTTGAAATGCCCATCCCTAATATATATGCTACGGTTTGTTGCTGTAGAGAAGAGGCGTTCACGGACTTCCACAATCAAAGGGTATTTATTAACACGAAGGAGTAACACAACAACCAAACACATATGCAAACATAAGAACAGACGAGGAATGAAGGGAGTGAGTCCATTATATTGGGAGTCAGGAACAGGTGCAGGTGATCCGTGATGATGGGGAGATGACGAGGGAAGTGAGTGCAGGTGTGGAGACAGGAGGATCATGGGAAATGGAGTCCAGGAAACAAGGGAACTGTGACAGTACCTCCCCCTTAGATGGAACAACCGGGAGGGGGGGTTGGCGCCCTGGAGACCTCACGCAGGTGCAGAGAGAGGAGTGGACAGGAACAGAGGTCTCCAGGACGGGTCCATGGGTCCAGGTAGCCATGGCAGGTCAGGAGTCCTAGAAGGCCATGGAGACACCGAGACCCCGCCCAGGAGTTCCCCACCCACGGGTATATGGGTGGTAAAATTTTCTTGGGGGAATCCCTGGTGGTATGAAGGGACTTGTGGGCTGGAGCAGGTAGGCGGGCTGGAGCGGGCTCGTTGAAGATTGGTGAGGGGTCTGGAAACGGAGTCCATGACATGCCCTCATATACAATCAAGAGCCCCACTGGCACTGAAGCGGGCTCGGCGAAGGCAGGAATGAGATATAAACTGAACAATTTTCACAGACATTTGATGAACAGAAATGGAACAATGAGCCCCTGAATAGGGGGGTCAATATCAAAAGTAGCAGTCAGTATTTGGGTACAAATTGGGTCTTCCCTCGAAATCAGGTCTCTATCAACTATCAGCTAATGATTAAGTACATACGAACGATATTAATTTAAAATATGTATATACTACATATTGCATAATAAAACAAACTGAACATTTCTTTCACTTGATAAACTGTTAATTACAGTTTTCCTTTTCAAACAACCATTGTTTCTATCCAACTACACATGGTAGATGTATTTCTTTTTTTTCGTACTGTGTAATACTGTATTCACAACCAATGCTTACAGTAAAAAAATGAATGGTTTGGTTTCAAACTTGCTTTCATGTTTTCCATGAATTTTTCAACATATCTCTGCCAATTACTTTCAATCTTGTACAGAAATGTACATAGGAACTCATGAAAGAAGAGCTTTAGGTTTTGAATAACTGTGTGTATATGATATATCATAATAATAGATAATACATAATAGAATAATACATAATAATAGAGAATACATAATAGACATAATAGAATATTATGGCAAAGGTGTTTGCAACATAAGACAAATGTTTGCTTTTGAGATGTGTTTGTGATATTTTTAATGCAGTGCTTCATTTAGCATTTTGCATTTTGTGTGTGCATTTCTTGGATTTGCGTGTAAAGTTTTGAGAAAAGAGGCAAATATATGAAAATGTGTGTAAGCAGTTGAAAAATATTCAATGCATGTATAAATTAAGCTATCAGGCTAATTTGTGTATCTATATAGTACATAAGTTAAGTAATACAGATATCAATGGTCATTATAATGTAGTTCAAACAGCATTTATCATAACATGATTTTGTAGGAACTGTAATCAGCCACTAAAGAGAATACCTATTAAGGGTAATTTGAGCCAATGGAATTGCTTGGGGTCCTAACAGAGACCTGATTTGGAGATTTTAACATTCATGTTGACAATACAAATGATACGTTAGGGGCTGCGTTTACTGATTTACTAAACTCAATTATTGTTCATGTAATTCATTTTTCAGGAGCTCATTGCTTCTACGTTCAGTTAAACTGCTAACAGTGATTGTAAATGAATTGCCTAAATTATTACATTATTTGCTAATCTTCATTCTTTAAATTGTAATGTTGACATGCATTCTCTGTAAAGCTGCTTTGAAATGATATGTATCGTGAAAAGCGCTATACAAATAAATGTGAATTGAATTGAATTGAATTTCAAGGAGAACCTGATTTGTCACCACATTGGAGCAGACTGTGTGCACTACGGTGGTTCTCATGACACTAATGCAAACCAAACTTCATTCGCCACAATGAAAAGCATATTTACACTGTCCGAATTGTTCCATATCACTTATATAATGCATTATACCATTCATCACATAGAAAATAGTAATTGTGTAAAAAAGTGACTGATTTCAGCCGTAGCTTCAGTGTGTATTTATAGTATAGTGGGCGGGACGTTTTAGATTCTAGAGAGCATTTGATTGGACAGAAAATCTGATGAGGAGCTGAAGTGCAGAGTGATGTCAGAAAAATCATTGATCCATATTCGCGGAAGTGAGAGACTGTAAGTTTGGAATGCTTATATCTTCTAAATACGAATGTTGTCATTTTTTGGAGCACACTAGCTTATAGATAATCTTAAGGCTAACATATTCATACTAAAAGCCAAAAAACTTAAATTTTGATTTCATGGGGGTTTTTCCACAGGTGCAATAAAGAAAAACAGAGAAAATAGAATAAAAACATAAAATCTAATAAATCATAAGGCTTATTTCCACTGTGGTTTATTTGTAATTATTCTTTATTATCTCAAACACATAAATAGCCTAACAAATTTTAACAGTGGCTTTAAACCAGTAACAGCCTTTGTCAAAGTTGTCCTTTTCGATTTTAATACCATAAAATATATATGCCACCAGGGTCTGAAGCTTTTTTTCTCTGATCTAGGCATTCCTCAGATTTTTAAACTTCTGTTGGATCACTTTTAAATAAAAATCCTCATTTCTTCTGACCCCCTCCCTTGTTTTTCAAAGATCTTCTCCTCTTTACTGGCTCTGGACAAGAGAATCTTTTGCCCCCCAGAGATCCTGTTCAAACACCACCCTTAAAAAAAAAAAAAAATGGTTTCCAAGATCTCAGCACACTAATGAACATGCTTTCCCTTGTCAGGCTGTGGATTAAGTCCAGGGTGAACTGTGAGGAAAGAGTTGGCTGTGGAATGATCAGATGGACAAGGTTAATAGCCATCTGGAACTTTATAAGTGTGATATGATGATCAGAGAATTAAATGATCTTCATAATTGACATTGAACAATGACATGAATATTAGCATTGAAATATGACCCTTGTTATGAGATATCCTGGGCATCAGAATCAGGTACAATGTCCTGATCAGGGGCGTAGCCATCATTTCAAAAGTCAGGGGGACATAAATGCCAAGTTTTATCTTTGTCTAATTAACAGATTTGAGTTTTTTCTCTTTAACTGCCTAAGAATACACGGCTGAGCAATAACCAATAATTTGTGTTCTATACTATTGTAATAATTATAATATTTCCTGTTTTTTCCTAATGACCATTTTATGATTGGTGTATGTACAAAACACTTCTGCGTTAAGTCATCATGGATTTTATACAATGTAAAAAAAAAAAGTTTTTTTAAAGCCACTCTTTTTTTTTTTATCACAGAATAAGGCAGAAAATATATTTTATAGGTTCTATACCGTAATAAAGTCCATATCAATTAGTACTGCATTATTCATATATTATATTGTTATGAAAATACCCTGAGATGGTTTGAAAAACATGCATAAACCATAAATTGTCGCAATCGTCTGTTTATTGTCCTCACGTTTCATCAGTCAAAAAGTTTTCTCCTTTTTGTTCAGCTATACAGCAATAGCTGGATGCTTTTGTCCATATAAGCAATCTCTTGGAATGTCATAAGTTATTACTTCTATAAGTCTGTTTTGGACTTTCTGTGAGAGAGCGCCCTGCGGCTTAGAGTATGAATGAAACAAATATTACATGAGAGTATATAGCGCTCCATAATGCTTACATTGCCTCGTTTTGGATAAGAATAAAACATAAATCCGTTGAAATTTTTACACCTGAATCAAATCTTCAAGTAGGCTTTATCTCTGCACTAGTACAATAGACACTGTGTAGTGGTGACCATAAACAAAGGTTGTTTTGTTCTTTATTCAATTTGTTTTAGAACTGCTTCTTTTTTTTTTTCTGGCCTCAGGGGAATATATGATACCTGTGAGACCAATCTGGGCTCAGTTTGCTTCATTTTTGTATTTATTTATTAAATAGGCAACACAGTTTATTAATAATTCCCAGTTGTATTGAGTCTGAAGGGTCAAGGGTTCGTGTTGTGGTTAAATTTGAGCTTTTGTGCTCCAACTTCAACAACACAACCACTCAGATCACATCCGACATTTTGTCTCGAAAACAAACAAAATCTTGACCCAAACCAACTGAATTCTGTTCTACGGGTGCAAATAAAATGTGATACTTACATTTATTTCTCAGTCAAAGGATGTATGTTGTAGATTTATTAATATTGCAGGCCCTATTTGGTATCAAAGGAAGTTGTATGCGCTCAAAAAAACAAAACCAGTAGTTTTACAAGTTATCAATTGTTTAATTTTATAGGTTTTGCCAAGATTTGAGTGTGTAACAGAAGAAAAGATAGCAAGAAATGCAATCTTTACATGGAAAATTCCCCTATGGCTAAGGGGTTAAAGGTATCTGCATGCATCAATTTATCCCTCCACTTTGGAATCCTGGAGTAAACTCATTTTTGGTTTTTACTTTTGTTAGCGGGCCTAAAATAGTCAACAGATCTCAATTTCCTAGTGCAGTCCTCGGTGCTTAAAGTCACAGATCAAAGTGAGGAGCTCTCATTGTTCAGCTCACACTACACAATGTCACCATTCATGCATGGATGTCTTTTAAGCCAAAAGCCTCTCATAACCCAAAGCATTGCTGGGTAAGGAGAGGAGGGTGCACTTGCGCCCCAAACCCTGACCCGGTCAGATTTCTTTGATCCCGAAGCCTGTGTTCTTCGCAAGCATCCTTTGATGGAAAGTCTTAACCGACTCAATGAAAGGACAGGCTGCAGTAAAGTGAATTAATTTAATGTGATGACCTTCCCCTGAGGTCAAATTGAGAAACGCAAGTTTTTAATGCACCGAAACAGCACTTGAAGTCTTTGATGGTTAATATGATATAGGGATATATGCATATGTGATAATACATGATATAATATCATAAAAATGCCAAATGTCTTATGCTACCAGTAAAAAGTGGCCTACGTTATTTGAAATCTATCTAGTCATTGACAGAGGTCAAACATATTCAACTAAAATAAATCTGTGTTTCAGCGTTACAATCATGAATATTTTTATTCTGGTGTCACCATTGTCCTGTACATTGGGTTACCAGCACCAAGTCCAAGCCTATTCATTTACACTCCCAATGTAATACCAAATCTTGCATTTTAATCAACAGTTCATTTTTTGTTATCCTTTTACCATATGTCTTGGAGTATTGCAATAATGTCGTCTCGTGAGTTCAGTATTGTGATATGTATCGAAATGTAACATGAGGGTATCGTTACACCCCTAATAGTTTGCATATTTTGTTCATCCCTGAAACATTTTTTTGGCTTGGCCTAAAAATAACACCTTAAAGGTGCTAAAGAGGATGTTTTGTTTTATACATTTTTGCAATATTACTTGAAACTGTCTTTACTAACTGATAAAAGACTATTTATTAGGTGCACTGAAAGTAATAATATTAATATACATCATCTGTGCACGAGGTAGGGCCTTAAAAACATCAGCCAACCGTTTACGCGATCATTGCGTAAACAATAGGCCCTCTGGCTTGTCAATCACTGCCGTGACGTTCCTTGTGAGAGATGAGTGTGGCTGCGTGCTCCAGTAACTTTCCACACTCCACAGGCGCTGCATGCAATGTTTTTGTCAGGAGACAGGAATAACAACTGCAGATTATGAGTTACCTGCGGTGAGTCCGACATAATGAACACGACACAGCGAATGCCGGTGGTAAACACTCGTGTTCCAATACTCGTGCACGAGTTTTGGGAGGCGTTCCTTTGAAATGAGCTGTGAAGGAGGGGGGTTGTTCTTACGCATGCGCTCATTTCAAAAACTCAGTAACAGTCTTTGGATTCTCAGTCGACGAAAAAATCCTCTCTATCACCTTTAATTGGCCATGACCTTTTCTCATCTGTTCAATGTCTTCCTACAGCAAAGACTTTACTGTCTGCACATCCACCATTCAAAAGTTTGGGGTCAGTAAGGTTTGGGGTCAGTTTTTTTTTTTTTTTTTTAAACAAGAAATTAATACTTTTATTATTAAATTGATTAAAAGTGACAGTAAAGACTTACAATATTTAAAAAAAAAAAAAAAAAAAAAAAAAAATGTCGATTTCAAATTAATACTGTTCTTTGGAATTTTCTATTCACCACACAATCATGATAAATAATATGGTTTCCAAAAAAAAAAAAAAAAAAAAAAAAAAAAAACAATTAAGCAATTAAGTGTTTTCAACATTAAGAACAGTAAGAAATGCTTTTTGAGCAACAAATCATCACATTAAAATGAGCATGTGACACTGAAGACGAGTAATGGCTGATGAAAATTCATCATATCCATTATATCTTAAAATAAGGAACAGCTATTTTAAATTGTAATAATATTTTACAATACAACTTTTTACTGTATTTTGTAATCAAACAAATGCAGCGTGATGAGTGAGAATTCTAAAAACATGAAAAAAAAAAAAAAAAACCTAACCAACCCCAAACTTTGGAAACGTACCGATACCATGTCATGGTACTGCTGGACAAACTTTTCTGGAATAGTCAGTGGGTGCCTTGCCTTATCAGTTGCTAGTTTATGCGATCCTCCTGTTCTTAGTGCTTCTGAGATTCACCCTGGGGCTATTTTTCTTCCATCATTTCTCTGAGAGAATAAAGAATTACAAGGCAAGAGAAATAATTTGGATGTGGATCAAATAAATCCTCAACAAAATTTTTCTGTAAGGCTGGAATGAAATCATTTGCTCCCTATGCGCATCAGTCGGTCCCTCGATTCGCTCCTATTCAACTACAATCAATAATTCAAACTATAGGAAGTGCTCAGTATGCATCTTGTTTTTGTTCATTTTTAAACCAGGGTTTATGTTATTTGAAGAATAGCATTAAAAGTTCTTATGCATACAAATTTAGAAATAACTGCTTTCACACAATTAAGGCAGTTAATTGAGTGCAATGCCCTCTTATAATACACATGGCCTGTTTTTTTTTTTTTTTTTAATCTACAAACAACAAAAAAGATATTATTTAATACTTTTTGCTACTGCATTTTAATGAACATGCTCACTTTGCACTTTTTCCACTCTTATTTCTTAAATTCAAAAGGGTGCACTAGAGAGCCTCTGTAACAATACCTGCTCCACAAGGAACAGATGAAGAAGAGACAAAACAAACCCAGCAAACAGAAAAATGAAGATGCTGTATTGAAAATGTACAAAAGCTATACATATGTAGAGTTCTGCAAATGGCATCACAAAATACCAACCGATTGCGATAGTTCAGACTTTCAGAATTGCTCTGTCCTTGGTGGAAATTTCTTGTAATGGTCCTAAATCAAAGGCAGAAGTCATTTTAGTATGTGCCTGTGGTTTATCACAAGCTCGAGACGGTGATGAACCTGTTACTTGGGATGCGATCTCCGCTGAGAGCACACCGAGTTCTTGCATATTCCTTTAAAAACATCTCAAATGGATGCACAGGTTGACAGGCCTCCACTGACTGAAGTGCAGAGACGAAATGCTGTCCTCATCACACAGCCAGATGAGAAGCAACTACAGAGATCTGAAACTCCTGGAGCATGCTTCGAGGGAATCTGTCAATACAGATGAAATTGACCAGCTCCGAGGAATTGTGCAGAAATGTATTTCCAACAGTTTCTCATAATTCCCCTTAGGAGTGACAAGGGGGTACATCAGAGCATTGTGCACATTATGAAGAAGCTTGTGCAGTTAATATGCAGTGCACATAATTTAAAGCATGAAGGATATGGTATAACTATTAACAAAAAACAGCAAAATACAATAAAAATATCCATAACTCTATTAGTGTAGCTACATACCAGGTTACATAGCATTATATGAGTTTAAAAACATACTTATTACTTCTTTTATGCGAGGCACTTAGTGAATTTCAGTGCACTGTTGAGAAAGGGAGAATCAGACTTACACAAGCCTAATAACCATTACCCTGATGTACACTAATATGCATTAACAAACAAACTTACACAAAACATATGGCTTGTGAAACATCATCTTGAGGTTTTTGCCAGCCTAGTTGCATACAACAGTTGTGTTAGCAAATGTCTGATAATCTAATTGACAGTGTCCACCTGAATGCTGCAAGTTTAACTTTTGTAAGATGCTGTATTTCAGTGCCTTTGCTCATGAAATAATGCATAAACAAGTTTTCTCCCCTTTAGAGCACAAATTAGTGTTCTTAAAACAGTTCATTTTTATTCTTTGTCATTGTTCAATGTCTTTACATTTAAAGAACGTAAAAAGCCACCCCTGATTTTTGAATGAATTCTTTAATTCTCAAGCCATCATGTTTAAGAATTTGCTTTCCTCTGCAAGGGCCGTTAACATTGAGCTCATGTCACCAATGGCCATGTTGCCAATACCTGCCGGTATCGAAGCTAAAGTAACAGAGTTACGCGGGGTGGTGAGCCGCGAGGAATTCTGCGAAAGGCTCTGCAGAAGACCCGGACTTAATGTGCCGGACATTAGGCTCGAATGGTCTCCATCATCCAAAATGGCATCGAAGTCTATTTGAGTGTGCTCAAGGGTTTGAGTGGAGTCCACTGTGCTGGTGACCTGATTAACCCCAGGAGAAGCCATTGTAGACACTGAAGCAACAGGGGCTTGGTTTGTACACGGGGACATGGGAGAACCATAATCCACGCTGGGGTCCAACATATGGATCTCTCCTGAATAGTACACAGTGCCATTCCCATTGCCGTGTTGACCAAAGTCACCTGGTCTCTTTGGGCTAGCTTCTGAGGAGTTGATGTTGGACAGGGAGCAACCATTCTGCTGAACCATACCTGACCCTGAGTGTTGCCTATTCAAAGGTTTGGGCTCAGATGGAGGTCTGGGCTGTATTAGTCCTCTGCCTGCATTTTGACCGGCAGTAAGGGGAACATAATTTTGCTGGTTGGCGTTATTCATATTATTCATATGTGCAAAGTTTGATCTGTAATTCTGCATCTGTTGGTTTTGCACCGCTCTCCCATTGGGCGGACCCATGCTGTTATATGTTAGGTGTTGACTGGAGTTGAAATTGAGGTCCTGCCGATATACCGTTTGAGGGTTTACTTGCTCGCTGAGATTCTGACATGGATTGGCAATAGACTGCCGATACTGCTGGACAGGGTTCATCCTCTGGATAGTCCTCTGTGGATAACCCTGTTGCATGCTAGCCAGATTCTGGCTCATTGGTACAATCTGTTGATTAGAGCCAAAGCCTTGGTAAGGGCCAAAATTCTGCTTCTGCTGAACCACTGCCAAGTTCCCTCGGAGCTGTTGCTGCTTTGGAAGCCTTGCAGTTGTATCTACAGAACCAGAACTGACCTCGTTCCATTGCACAGGCATGTTGTTCTTGTTCACGTCTTGAGTATCGGCCATTTGCTCTGGATGTGAGCAAATAGGCTCTACATGGCTTCCATTGTTGCTTGCCATGCCAATTCGTCGTTGCCCGTAGAATTGTTGTTGTTGGGAGGTCATATTACCATGGAACTCTAGTGCATGACCGCCATTGACAGAAATCCCTGGGTCCTGATGTGAGCTACCATTCTGGGACCTGAGGTACTGTACCATGTCATCCGGAAGCACTATATCATCCTCTTGCTGATCACCTCCATCACTGGCCATATTCTCCATTAAAACATTCTCTGAAATACTAGGTGGCCTTTGGCTGAAGGGATGACGGTGCAAGCTGCCATCAGAACAAGTGTTGCTCTGCAAGTTGAAAGCACGTCGATCTAACGCAGGCAGACGCGATACGTTCATGTTGCTGATGCTGTTGAAACGTTGAACCCTTGGCAAGGAGAGCGGGTCGAAAGTTGTACGACGAACAGGATCACTTGCTCGTCGCAGGAGATTAGCCTGAACTTCATGAGGCATCATGCCAGGTGCACTGTAGCCGGTGTCGCTGCAGCGCCTTGAGTTGACTACACCTTGGGAATGGTGTAAATGTGTTGAACTTTCTTGCGAGTCATTGTACAGGGCCATTCTAGTTCTAAGACTCATGCGATCCATGTTGGGTAGAGGTGTCGGTGGCGCACCCCCTGTGGCTGCAGCGTATTTCGCCTTGAGACGGTAGTGTTGTGCCGGCGTGAGATTTAGTAAACTTGGTAGTCCACCTGCACCGCCGCATTGGCTAGCTTCACTGGAGCGCCGTGACATATCTGTGGAGATGGGGTCATAGGAATCTGCTGAGCTGACATTGTTGTTACGGACTCCAAATTGCGAAGCCTCGCTAGAGCGACGACTGGAGTAGCAGGGTGAAATACCAGAGGACCGACGACTTGGCGTGTATGCTGAGCTCATTGTGCTGGTGGAGCTGTCTCTGCGCTCATGCAGCTGATTTAGTATTGTCATCTCATACGAAGACAAATCTCCTGAACGTTGCGTTGGAGGTCCAAGGATCTGAGTGTCCAGCAATGAGTCTAAAAAAAACAGAGTAATGAGAGTAATGCTACTTTCTAACAATGCATGTGAATGCAAACAAAGAACTCAATTTCCAAAGTAATAAATTATTCTTTTTTTTGGCTGCAGTACTCACCAATAGAGGGTATTGGAGGCAGCTTGGTATTTCGGACTTGAGGTGAAGCATTTGCCCAGGAGCAGGAGTCTCTCACAGTTTTTAGTTTTTCCTTCTTGATGTGCTCAAGATGTAGTAGTCCTCCCCTGTTTTTACGCAGCTGAAGACCTACTCCTGCAGAAGTACCTGGAGAACCGGTAGAATCTACTACAGGCGTGTCATCTAAAGCACTCAGGTCCCCCAAACTGCCTCCACTGTGCATGGTCATCTCTACTCCACTGTCATTGTTGGTGGCACTGCCAAGTGGCGATGGCTCACTGCTACATGATGACTGACCACCAGGGCTGGACTGATACATCTACAGAGGAACAATAATGAGCAAAGGTCAGTTCCACTGACATTTTATCACAGAATCAGTAACGTTTGTGGAATTAAGGAAAAAATGGTCATGTGAAATTGAAACATTCAGATGTTTGGTGCCTCATTTATTATCTGGTTTATGAAAACTAATACAGTTATGTATTTGTATTAGTATTAAGATTAGTTCTTCACTAATGTTAGATACAAAGTTGTGTGGGGCAAGTGTTCCTCCTTGTGAAAATGTACAGCTGATTTGCATAGGGAACACATATTTTTCTTTTTTTTAATTGTTCTACTGGTAATCTGCAATAAACCAAATGTATTTTAGTATAGTTATACACAAAATGAGTTTTTAACACCAAAAGCAGGATATGATAGAGGCAAACGTGTCGTAACACTAGTTCAAAACAATTAAATCAGGTGCCTGGGTCCATAATCTTTAATTTGAATCTAACATCAAACTAATTCCATTACAACATTTATTTAGTTTTGGTTACAAGTACAACTAAACCAAACATTACTGAAGTTGGGTTTTACTGAAGTATTGATTTTGCCATGCATTAAAAAGACATTGCTGCAGTGCTCACCTTAGTACAGTCTGTCCATTATTTTCAAAGAGAAGCAAGTTAGTTAAGAAGAAAGGACAGGGTTAGTATATTAGTTGAGGAAATGGTTAGTACATTAGTTTGAATTCCACATTAAGAGCATTTCACACAGTACATGATAAACAACAAGCTCTGCACATGCTGCATCTCTGCATGAGATGATTACTGTAAATACAGCATATCTTACATGAAAAAAGCTAATATGTAAAATAAGTCAACAAAAATAAGTAGTTATGGCATTTATTCCTCCATAAAACAGATTAGACACCATCTTAGATCTTAAATAGCAGCAGCATAGAGCAGCAAAAATGGGCATTGTTTTCTCTCCTGTGTTTTTCTTTGACCAGAAAAAAGCTAAATTAATTCATTGATTTGATAAATGATAAATTGATTTGATATCAAAGTAATGAATCTTGTACTGCCTCTTTCCTATTGGAAAAGAATCTGGGAACTTGTGGTTACCGTGCACCGTGTAAAACTACTTTTGGTTAAAAACTTTGACAGAACCTCTCATCAGTGATGTAATCATTTATTAAGTATGAAACAGACCATTCTTACCACTGTGTTTTCCGTCTTGATAGACTTGACATGTTGGCAATCCTCTACTCCTCGGGTGGTGCTGTTGGCCTCCCCTAACCCGTCTGTTCTTCCCCTTACATGCTTTGTGTGGGCCTCATTTTCTCCATTCCCTTTAGGGGGGTGAGGTTTAGGTGGTGCATCACCACGCTGCTTCTTAGTGACATGTGCTTCTGGACCATGAACGGTCTTTACATGTTTCCTGAGAGAACTGGGGTCTGTATAGCGTTTTGTGCAACCTGGGATCTTGCACACATATGGTTTCTGCAAAGGAGTGACAGACAGCTTTCAGAGAGCAATGAAATCTGACTTAAATCAAATCTCTGGGTCTCTATGAGATGGGAAACAAAATGCACGTTATAAAACAGATGTTGAATGCTCGAACCTCATTTGAGTGTGTGCGGTTCTGGTGCTTGGCTCGGTCTGAAGCATTGGAAAACGCCTTGTTGCAACCCTCATGCTCGCATACGTAGGGTTTCTCCCCTGTGTGGGACCTCAGGTGAGTTTTGAGGTTTTCCAGTCGAGAGTAAGCTTTCGAGCAACCTTCAAACTAGAAAGAGAGAGTGAGATAAAGAGAAAACAATCTATTACATAAGCCCTCATCAGTCATAACAAAAATCAAATGGCTTTATGATTGAATCTCATAAAACCTGTTAAGAAAACGTCTGGGTTATATTTCACCCCTAAATTTAAAGTAAAATAAGAAATTATATTTTTCCTAAAAGACAATGGAGTCTATTGGACAATAAAGCATATTTTCTATACAATTCTCATTACCGTAAAAATATTGTTAAAACTGGACCTGGATAGGTTTTCATGAGATTCTCCCTTAAACTTTTTTTATAGTGATAGTTTTGATAATTTTGCTTGTTCAGACCATGTTTTCAACAGTTATTATGATCATATATTTATATATACATACAGTGAAGGTGTGTGGAAACTTCAGTAAAATTTAATAAAGGCCCAAGGCACCTTCCTCTCCTCAGACTTTAATTATGTCTCCATCCTGTCAATCAACACACCCAGAAGTTCACTTTTTAATAGGATCTCAAGCCACTAAAACTGGCTGGAAATCAGCGTGCCTTCATGATGTTTTAGAAAAATAAATGTAGCCAAGATGAAAATGTGTCCTGTTTAAAATCAGATGTTCTGCTGAAATAAGAAACAAGCCTATTTCTGTAAAGCAGTAGCTTGCTCTACTTGTGGGTTCAGAAATAGATGTGTGTATTTTTGCAATTAAAGGTAAAGGAGGTATAGGTTTTTAAATAGGGAGGGGTGAGGTAGTAAGTGTGGTTGCACTTTATTTTGTTAGTCAACTTTAGACATTCTTTTAACTATAAGTAACTTTGCAACTACAAGTCAACTAACTCATTAATTTCCAACTACGTCAACATGCTAACTCTCGTTAGAGTATTAATAGACTGTTGGGTTAGGTTTAGGGTTAGGATTAGTAGAATAAGTTGACATGTACTTGCAAAGTTACTTATAGTCAGTAGAATGTCTGTTGGGGGACCATCAAAATAAAGCATTAACAGATACAGTATTAAGCAGGCAGTCTACTAATACTCTAATAACTGGTAGTTGATATGTAGTTGCAAAGTTACTTGAAGTTACTAGAATGTCTAAAGTGGACTCGAAGAAAAAGTGTTAGAGTAAGTGCATTTAAGAATGAAATGAAGGCCCGATGAGCAGTGGTGCATCACTTACTGTGCATTTATGGGGCTTCTCCCCAGTGTGTCGACGCATGTGAACCACAAGCATGTACTGGGCCTTAAAAGGCTTCTGTTCTCGTGAGCACTCCTCCCATCGGCACACAAACTCCTTCTTCTCTCCATGGATGTGGTCATTATTGATATGCTGCAGGTGGAGAAAACATGAATGTCAACAATGGCCTTAATTCCTTAACTCTGCAATGAATGGCCAATAATATACATTTCTGTCATGACAAATCTCTGTGTTTGGCATGGTAATGGATATTACAATGTTGATTTTTTTTTTTTTTTTTTGGCAGAATAGATCTGCTATGCTGCTGCTGCTGTTGCTGCAAGTACGGGACTTGCTACTGCCAATACATACACGATATGCTGCTGTGAGCAAGTAAGACATGCTGCTGCTGTACAAAATATCATACATGAATTACCCATAGCAGATCTATACATGTGGAGCTGGGGAAGGTGGAGGGTTTCTTCATTCTTCTTTGTTCAAAAGTTTTGGTAAGATTTTTGAAGTATTTAGTATCTTGTGTTCACCAATGCTGCATATATTTGATAGTAAAAACAGTAATATTGCGAACTACTACTACAGTTTAAAATAATACTAATATAATTTAAAATGTAATTTATTCCTGTGATGGCAAAGTGAACTTTCAGCATCATTACTCCAGTCTTCAGCGTCACATGATCCTTCAGAAATCATTCTAATATGCTGATATGGTGCTCAAGAAATATTTCTTATAACCATCAATGCTAAAAAACAGTTGTGCTGCTTAATATTTTGTGTGAAAACCATGATGTATTTTTTCTTTGATAAAAGAACATTCAAAAGAACATAATTTATTTAAAATAGAAATCTTTTGTAACATTAATGTCTTTGCGGAATAAAATTTTTTTTTTTTCAAATAATCATACTGACCACAAACTTTTGAAAGGTGTGTATATATACACAAATAATATAAATAAATACAATAAATAACTGTATTCTGTGTAGCTTGAACAGTACTTTCTTTGTATTCTTCTAACAGCACCTACCCTAACCCTGAATGAAGTTCTGCATGAAATAAAATCAAACCATGCCATTATTTTGTTTCTTGAGGTATGTAATTTAGATTGCAAGCAGAGAGCACAGACTGTAGCCTTAGGACTAAAAGGGGTGTGTAGGAAGGAAGTCCACGCTCTCAGTTTTGCTCTGGTCTCTAAACATTCCTTTGTTTCCACTTCTGATTCCTCTTTCTTGTCTTCTCTGCCTGTAATTATACCTTACACTTGGTTTTCAAAACCATTTCAATGTATTTCTTAGAAATCTGAATAATGACGGACATCAATCTTGTAATCCCCAACAACAATTTACTTGCAACCACCTAAGATCATATGTTTGTTTGCGCCTTCATTTCAGTCTAGTGTCGATTTTAGAAAATAAAACACACACTAGACTTAGCTTAGACTGGTTTGGGCTTGTTCTGGAATTGGAGAATGGCAGGAACCCAGTTCCACTGATCCAGAACCCCAGAGGATTCCCAAGCTCCAGGTCAAGGTCTCATGAGGAGCCAGACTGGCTCGGCGTGTTCCTGTCAGAGCAGCGAGTCTGACTCTGGGCCCAAGTGTATCTGTCACATCGTGGCTTTCAGATTGTTAATAACGCCCAGCAGAGGGGCTGAGGTGTCAGAGGTGGAAAGGGCCACTCCAGAGCTGCTGGCATGATGACGGATTTACTATATGGCCTCAGGGAAGTTAAAAGGTCAGAGGGTGCACAGAGACAGGAGCCATACATACGAGAGTATGTGTGTGTAAGTGAATGCGCTCCGCACCTTTGCGGGTATCAACATGCTCATTAACCTTACACGTGTCAGTGACAGGAAAGGATCAGTTACAGCTCTGGCTAAAGCTGTCGATGAGAAACTTGTCCAACATGTGCAGTGTTTTTAATTATTTACAGTTGTTTCTACTTTAAAAAGTCAGATAAGATTGTTGGCAATTTGTGTTTGTTTTGGTTTAATCATAATGAGCATTTTAAGAAAATAGCTCTGTTCCAAAACTAGCTAGACAGCATTTCAAGGCATCATACGCACACCCATAACACGAAGGCTCTTTTTTAAATTAAGATTACTAAATAATATAGATATTAGTGATAGTAAAGACATTTACAATGTTACAAAATGAAATGCTATGAAATGCAAAGAATCCTTTAAAAAAAATCTATTAAAATAAATATATAATATATCATGTACTATGTGTATCTTCGACAGATCTTCTAGACTCAAGGTTCCAAAGGTCTCGAGAAACCTGGAAATTTTAGGTTGATAATATGCATTACTGTTCAAAAGTTTGGGGTCAGTAAGCTTTTTTTTTTTTTTTTCTTGGAAGAAATTAATACTTTTATTCTGCAAGGATGCATTAAACTGATTACAGTAATCCTGAAAAAAATATAACATGGTTTCCACAAAAATATTGTCGATAATATATATAATAATAACAATAAAGTTTTTTGAGCAGCAATCAAATCAGTATATTTTCCTGAAGGATCATGTGACACTGAAGACTGAAGTTATGAGGCTGAAAAGTAAGCTTTGCCATCAAAGGAATAAATTACAATCAATTACATGAGACACTTCTCTCAAAAACATTACAAATCTTACCAACCCCAAACTATTGATAGTATTTGTAGAGACACTATGAAGTTCCATAACAGTTAGGATGCTGCCTACAGTGTGTAGGCATGAGACAGCAAAGGCAGCTCTCTAGGTTTTGAAAAAGAGCCCTTGTGCTGTGGAAATGAATAGCACTTACAGATAGAAGACATTTCAAAATCAAAGGAGAACCAAATAGGAGTTTAATAGAACAGTGTGACTAACATGAACTAGCTGGTCCTGGGTGTCGTACTCTTTGGAGCATCCTTCCCAGTGGCAGTTGGTCTCATACACGGCCTCAGGCTCTTGCTTGCATTCATCTTTATCAAGTTCCTCCCGTAACTCCATGTGATCCTGTTAAGGAAACAACACTGGTGAAATACCAATACTGTATAAGTATACCAATACTGGTATACTTTATTTTTTAGTTAAGTCTCTCATTCATGTTAGTCAAGAGAAAATGTGAGACTGAATGAGTTA
The DNA here is from genome assembly GCF_018812025.1 of Megalobrama amblycephala. Taxonomy (NCBI): domain Eukaryota; kingdom Metazoa; phylum Chordata; class Actinopteri; order Cypriniformes; family Xenocyprididae; genus Megalobrama; species Megalobrama amblycephala. Next base: position 24,528,216 of record NC_063049.1, on the reverse strand, counting down.
TATATAGTTGGTATACTGTAAGAGCATAGAGCTATAAAACTGATATGGATAGTATAGCTTCTATGGTTTGGTTTTAGAAGAATTTGATGAGAAATGTTTGAATTCATATTGCGATCTTTGACTTCTGATTCCAGACTTTGTTATCATGGGAAATCCGAGCAAAGTTTGAGATATACTTGTCTGGTACTCTAGAAGAGACATGTGATTAGGCTGTTTTTCTCAGGAGAAAAATCTGACAAGCAGGGTACCTAAGGAACCATTTGGTCTCACTGTGGTCTAGGGGGAAAAAAAATGAGATATTAAAGAGACCTCATTAGTGTTTTATATTTCTTATGGGAACTGATCCTGGTCTGAAGTTATTGAAAATCAGATGGGAACTATTGTTGGTGGTCAGGTCAAGTTCCATCGTACAGTAATATTGCAACCCTCATTTCTCTTAAGAATGTTAAGAAAGCTTTTGAGCTTTAATGAAGTTTAAAATTAAATGGTTCAAAACCTCTCTAATGTGGCGAGAGAACGGAATGCTTCATGGCCACATCTAATGTCACCTCCCACATGCTAATTTGTGTGATATCCAGTCAAAAGTCAAGGGTATGTTTACCAGCGAGCGCTATGTTGTTAAGAGCACTAAAGCAACAACTGATAATGGTTCCTTTGAAACTATTCAGAGTTTGGTTTCTTGCATTCCAAGTGTTGAAACCTCAAATATGAGGGTTTTTGAAAGAGGTCCATGCTGACTACAGCCGGTTTATTTTCGTCCCACTATTGTGTGCTCATCAAAACTGGAAATGTGTCACAGAACTGGAAATGAACCGAGAATTCATTAAAAGAGTGAGATACGAGAGAGTCTTAAATGATTAGTTCACTTCAGAAATAAAATTTCCAGATTATTTATTCACTCCAATGTCATCTAATATGTTTATGTTAAACATTCCAGGATTTTTCTTCATATAGTGGACTTCACTGGGGTACAACGGGTTGAAGGTCCAAATTGCAGTTTCAGTGCAGCTTCAAAGGGCTCTACATGATCCCAGCCGAGGAATAAGGGTCTTGTCTAGTGAAACAATCGGTCATTTTCTAAAAAAAAAATAAATAAAAATGTATATATTTTTTAACCACAAATGCTCGTCTTGCACTGCTCTGCGATACGCCACGCACTGCGTAATCACGTTGGAAAGGTCACGTGACGTAGGTGAAAGTACCAATCCAGTGTCTACAAAGCGAACGTGCAAAGACTAAGTCAAACTCCCTTTACAAAAAAAAAAAAGGTAAAACAACAATGTCAGATGATTTTGAAGATGGAGGAGTTTTTCTGCCTACGTTACACGCAACCTTTCCAACGTGATTACGTCATGCATGCGGATCGTAGAGCAGTGTAAGATGAGCATTTGTCGTTAAAAAGTATATCAATTTTTATTTTTTTTTAGAAAATGACCGATCGTTTCACTAGATAAGACCCTTATTCCTCAGCTGGGATCATGTAGAGCCATTTGAAGCTGCACTGAAACTGCAATTTGGGCCTTCAACCCGTTGTACTCCAGTGAAGTCCACTATGGAGAAAAATCCTGGAATGTTTTCCTCAAAAACCTTAATTTCTTTTTGACTGAAGAAAGAAAGACATAAACATCTTGGATGAATTTGGGGTGAGTAAATTATCAGGAAATTTTAATTCTGAAGTGAACTAATCCTTTAAAAAAGTAAACAAGAGATGAACAGACTGATACATATAAAGCGGTCTGGGCCATTTTTGTGAAGTGGATCAATGATTCATTGAAAAGATTAGAAAAAAAAAAAATCGGTAACACTTTAGAATAACTCACGCTATGAAGCATTAGTTAAGCATTAGTAAATAGTTAATTCATCATTTATAAAACATTAATAGACATTAGTAAGCCATTTATAAATACAGCTATAAATGCTTTGTTCTTGATTTATAAGCATATCTATAATGAGTTTAATAATTGTATTTTCATACTTTATTAATGATCAATTTATCATTTCTAAATTAGCCTATGTATTACATTATTCACAAACCAGTAATTTAGGAGTTGTCAGTGGTTCATAAGATCATTTAGGAAGTGTAAGTAAATGATTAATAAAATATTTAAATGTACATTTATGCATCTTATTATTTAGACATATAGTATTAGTTACTCAGTGTGTTAATAAATGCTTTAGTGTCAAAAACTGCTTCCTAGTGTCAAAACTACCTCGGTACTAACTTTAAAACATTAGAGAACAGCAGTGCAGAAGATCACTGAACCTTTAAATCTCATTTATAAAAGCTTTACAAGGCATAAATAGTCCTCACTTTAGATGAGCTCACAAAAATAGTTAACTGACTACTTCTAAATGTTTTATAACTACCTGAATTAATCATGAATTGCAGTAGGAATATGTGTTAATAAAACATTTACTAACACACTAAGTAACTATTACTATGTGTCTAAATAATAAGATGTATAAATGAATGTTTAAATAGTTTATTAATCATTTACTTACACTTACTAAATGAACTACTGACAACTCCTAAATAACTGGTTTGTAAATAATGTAATACTTAATTTAGAAATGATAAATTGATTATTAATAAAGTATGAAAATACAATTATTAAACACATTATAGATATGCTTATAAATCAAGAATAAAGCAATTATAGCTGTATTTATAAACTACTTACTAATGTCTATTAATGCTTTATAAGTGATGAAATAACTATTAACTAATGCTTAACTAATGCTTCATAGTGTGCAGTTATTATAAAGTGTTACCAAAAAATCTATTTGTTTTATTCAAATGAATGTGCCACGAAGATATTCAATGAACAAAAACTTAAATTTAGGGCTGTTTGTCAGACAAAGCTATTGTTTGGCTCCAGAAGACTTGGAATATAAAGCAAAAATCATATGGACTATTTAATGAAACTTTAATAGTTCTTTTGAGTCCATTTCAAAGCTTGAAAACCTTAAGATGACCTAAAGTGAAACATGAACATGATCCCACAAACCTGAGAACCAGGTGAGATGGGGTGGGGTCCATCTGCTTCAGTCTTCACCTTTGACCTCTTGAAGATCATAGGGTTGACAGTGCTGCTGACAGCAGGATCTCCACCAGCATTCTGCAAGAGAGCAAGGAAAGAGTCATTGGAGACACCATGTCGACGGTTTGGCTGCTGGCATGAGTAGCGATTTCACGCCTACAAAGGCACCATGCTCCAGATGCCATATTTCACAAAGCAACTTGCCGCAGAGACTAAACAGTTTAGACTGCACTATGAGCATCTGTCAGATAGAAATATGAAAAGGAAGAAATTATTACACCCAGAGAGCGACACCACACTTTGATCCTCAGATGGATTCATAATTCAACAGACAGTCTCCCTCTGAACACGCTGAAGTGGGGGTGCCTTTCCTTCCAACCACTACAGTATGGCAGAGGCCCATGTTTTCTATTAACTCAATAACCCTGACATGGTTTGCTCAAAAGTGAAGGAAATGTGTTTCTCATAACTATAGAGTGTGTATGTGTTTTGGAGATCAGCAATAAAGCTTGAATGAAAACTGATTTGGTGAGTGTCTGGACGGAGTGAGAGCAGGTACGAGGAATTTTATATTCTGGATGACCACAGAGTTTACATGGAAGTGGCAGCAGCTCTTGACAGCCATGTATAGAATCTGATAAATAATATAAAAAAAAAAATGGGGGATGAAAAATGAAATGAATCACTTCAGATTAGCATGAATTTTCTGTTTTTTTTTTCTATGTTGGTTAGTGCTGGTGGACCACTATAGCCATACTATTCACCTCTGCCATTATTTAATGTTTAAAGTTAATCTTTAAGAACACTAACAATTAAATCTTAGATATCAAAATAAACATCCATCTTCATGCAGTTAATTTTACTTAAAAAACAATAGTATAGAATTCCATCTTCTGCAATTATTGATTATTGGCCCTAACATGAAAGTAATTATTGGCCTATCTGTATTGAAATCAATTATTTATTGGTGCATCCTTAAACATTAAACACTACCGTTTAAAAGTTTGGGGTCAGTACAATTTGAAACTCTCTTATGCTCGCTAGGTTGCATTTATGTGATCAAAAATACAGTCAAAACAGCAATATTGTGAATTATTACAATTTAAATCTATTTTAATATATTTTAAAATGTAATTAAAGCTTCAGTGTGTAAATTTTAGCGGCATTTAGAGGTGAGGTTGCAAATTGTAACCAAAGGCTCACCCCTCACTTTCGAAGCACATAGAGAAGCTACGGTGGCTGACACAGGACAAAGATGTCATCGTCTGAGACAGCAGAGAGTAGCCAGTAAAGCAATGAGGTTTCTTTACAAAGATAAATTAAGAGATTATTTTTACTTAATTATTCAATAAAACGATATGTTATTGTGAATATTATTGTTACTTGTTCATCATTGTGTCAGTGTTTTATTCGTTGAGTTTAGCTGGCTTTTTTGCACAAAGAAGAACAACAACATAGTGAAAAAAATTGCTCTGTAAAGCAGTTTGTCCATTTAGGGCTACTGTAGAAACATGGTGGCGCAAAATGGCGTCTTCCATGTAAGTGGACCCACGGTGTATGTAGAAAGAAATGGCCCATTCTCAGGTAATAAAAACATAACGGTTCATTATGTAAGGTCTTTATACACCACTAAAAACATAGTTATGTATATTATATTGCATTTCTGTCAGTAGATCCTCCTAAAATTTACACACTGCACCTTTAATTCCTTTGATGGCAAAGCTAAATTTTCAGCAGACACTCATCAGTGTCACATGATCCTTCAGAAATCATTCCAATATGCTGATTTGGTGCTCAAAAAACATTTCTTCTTATTATCAATGTTGAGCAGTTGTGCTGCTTAATATTTTTGTGTGATACTTTTTTTTTCAGGATTACTGTCACTTTTAAACAATTTAATGATTTCTTGCTAAACAAAATTATTAATTTCTTTCAAAAAAAAAAAAAAAAAAAACTTACTGACCCCAAACCTTTGAACAGTAGTACATATTCTGAACATGAAATGTCCTGCTTTCTCAAGACCTCTGGAACCCTGAGAACATGTATGGAAACTGCTGTATAAAATCACCTGGCTGGACTCTGTGTTGGTGTCGGCGCTGCTGTTGTTGGTCAGAACAGAGGCTGCCACCAGCGTCTGTTGCCTGGTACTGAGGGAAGGAGAAGGCTGCAGAAGGGGGGGAGTGTGTCCAAATGCATTCAGACCTCTCTGTTGGGACAGCAGCTGGTGGTATGCAACTGGTGTGATAGGATGTGGGAATGTGAAGGACGGACTGAGATGTGAGAAAAAGGGAATAGTCACATTTTGTGTTAGTTCAAACAATGGGCAACCTGCAAAAACATTTACAAGGAAAAAATCAACACAGACGAGAGGAATGGGCATTCCTGTACCTGATGGCCCCGACGGAGAGGTGGCCGTAAGAGCTGCTGGCAGCCGAGCTGGAGCGGGAGTTATTGATGTAGGCCACCAGAGAGTTGGGCGAGGTGCGGATCATGGTCTGCAGGTCGATGCTGGCATCCGAGACAGGAGAGATGGACAGCGCTCGCTTCCTGCTCACCCTCGGCGTCAGTCTGGGACTGGGGAAACGGGACACTGGAGAGAAAAGACGCTTTTTTCACTCTCACCTTAAAGAGATCTGTTCAATTCTCTTTATCTCCAGAATCACTCCTGTGTTGGCTTGCATACAACTCACTGAATAATTTAACAGCCTAATCATACCAATCTCACCCAATGAGTTGTTCTGCAGAATGCCAAACAGATGCTATTTAACAACATTGATCAGAGTGTAAAATCAGGCAAATAAGCAAGCAAATGGAAAGGAATGCTGAACAGTCTACTTTTTACTTCAAGGAGATTTGATTAAGATTCTTTAGGCATGCCTTTCTATTGATAATTATCTGTGTGTTCCTGTGTGTTATTCATCTTCAAAAATAGCAAAGATAGATTTGTTAACAATTCCGATCAAAAGTTTGGGGTTGGTAGGATTTAAAAAAAAAAAAAAAAAAAAATTTGACAAGTCTCTTTATTCCTGTGATGGCAAAGCTAAATTTGCAGCATCATTACTCTAGTCTTCAGTGTAACACAGTCCTTCAGAAATCATTCTAATATTATGATTTGTTGTTTAAGAAACATTTATTAGTATTATCAATGTTGCAAACAGTTGTGCTGCTTAATATTTTTGTGGAAACTGTGATACAATTTTAAAGGTGCCCTAGATTCAAAAATTGAATCTATCTTGGCATAGTTGAATAACAAGAGTTCAGTACATGGAAATGACATACAGTGAGTCTCAAACTCCATTGTTTCCTCCTTCTTATATAAATCTCATTTGTTTAAAAGACCTCCGAAGAACAGGCGAATCTCAACATAACACCAACTGTTACGTAACAGTCGGGGTGTACGCCCCCAATATTTGCATATGCCAGCTCATGTTCCCAACATTATGAAAGGCATTAGACAAGGGCAGGCATTAACGTCTGGATCTGTGCAGAGCTGAATCAACAGACTAGGTAAGCAAGCAAGAACAATAGCGAAAAATGGCAGATGGAGCAATAATAACTGACATGATTCATGATAACATGATATTTTTAGTGATATTTGTCAATTGTCTTTCTAAATGTTTCGTTAGCATGTTGCTAATGTACTGTTAAATGTGGTTAAAATTACCATCATTTCTTACTGTATTCACGGAGACAAGAGCCGTCGCTATTTTCATTTTTTAAACACTTGCAGTCTGTATAATGCATAAACAACTTCATTCTTTATAAATCTCTCCAAAAGTGTAGCATTAGCCGTTAGCCACGGAGCACAGCCTCAAACTCATTCAGAATCAAATGTAAACATCAAAATAAACACTGTACTTACGCAATTAGACATGCTGCACGACGAACACTTTGTAAAGATCCATTTTGAGGGTTATATTAGCTGTGTGAACTTTTTTTATGTTGTTTAAGGCAAGCGCGAGCTCTTGGGGCGTGGAGCACGAGAATTAAAGGGCCACACACCCTGAATCAGCTCATTTCTAATTATGCCCCAAAATAGGCAGTTAAAAAAATTAATTAAAAAAAATCTATGGGGTATTTTGAGCTGAAACTTCACAGACACATTCAGGGGACACTTTAGACTTATATTACATCTTTTTTTAAAAAGTTCTAGGGCACCTTTAAGGATTCTTTGAGGAAAAAGAACAGCACTTACAGTTGCCTATTTGATATAGAAATCTTTTGTAAAATTTTAAATATTCTCTACTTTACTTTACTGTGACTTTTGATCAATTTAATGCACCCTTACTGAATAAAAGTATTAATTTCTTTCAAAAAACAAAAACAAACAAAACTTACTGACCCCCAACTTTTGAACAAGTTCAACACTCAATACAGACATTTATATTTACAATTTATTGAAACTAAGTTGCAAATGTTGATGTCAAAAAATTATGTCACAACCATATCCACATTCACACTTGATAATTATAAGGGCAAAAAAGAGGGTGGAAAATTACAAAATTACCCTTCCACAAAATGTAAAAACTATATAATTTGACTTTCCATTTGCATTCCAACTGCTAAGTGTTGACTTAAAGTCTGTGTTTCTATGTGCATGTGCCATGTGCTCTGAACTGTAGTAAACAGGTGCTGTGAATTAAATAGTGTAAGAGGACAGAGAACAGCAGTCGGGCAAGGAGGCTTTTTTGCCCTTCAGGGGGGCATCAGCAAAGGTGCTACAACAGGAAACATGTAATGGGTCCATTAAACTACACACAAACATGAGCACCTCACAAAAAAACCCTCAACTGACATTTCAAACAGACGCCTGTCAAACTCTCACAAATCCACAGCCTCCAACCAGTTAATTACTCCCCTGCCATTCTTTAAGCAACAGTTTTGATGTGCATTGCAAACAGCAACTATTATAGGTTGTTATGCTAAATATAAAAGAATGAGATTTTGACATTTGATTCCTCAGTGCTATATTTAAAGGTAAAATGTGTCATTCTGCACCATTACATCAAACAGAAATGCAAAAATGTTAAAAACAAATACCATATTACCATACTACACTTACTATTGTCCAGTAAGAAAATGTCCTGTATGTGTGGGATATCCAAAACACCTACTACATATGCCAAAATGAACATGAACTGTGTGCAATAGAGCTTAAAGGTGCCCAAGAATGCTTTTTCACAAGATGTAATATAAGTCTAAGGTGTCTCCTGAATGTGTCTGTGAAGTTTCAGCTCAAAATACCACATAGATTTTTTTAAATAATTTTTTTTTAATTGCCTATTTTGGGGCATCATTAACAATGCACTGATTTACACTCGGCACCGCCCCCTTAAATCGTGTGCTCCCTGCCACACGAACTGTCGACTATATTACAGCGCATTTACAAAGTTCACACAGCTAATATAACCCTCAAATGGATCTTTACAAGATGTTCGTCATGCACGCTGTATGCATGCTTCGAATTATGTGAGTAAAGTATTTATTTGGATGTTAAAGTTTTATTCTGAGTGAATTTGAGGCTGTCCTCCGTGGCTAACGGCTAATGCTACACTGTTGGAGAGATTTATAAAGAAAGAAGTTGTGTTTATGCATTATACAGACTGCAAGTGTTTAAAAATGAAAATAGCGACGGCTCTTGTCTCCGTGAATACAGTAAGAAACGATGGTAACTTTAACCTCATTTAACAGTACATTAGCTACATGCTAACAAAACATTTAGAAAGACAATTTACAAATATCAGTAAAAATATCATGATATAATGGATCATGTCAGTTATTATTGCTCCATCTGCCATTTTTCGCTGTTGTTCTTGCTTACCTAGTCTGATAATTCGGCTGTGTGCAGCTCCAGACGTTAATACTGGCTTGTGTAATCCCTTGAACATGGGCTGGCATTATGCAAATATTGGGGCGTACACCCCGACTGTTACGTAACAGTCGGTGTTATGTTGAGATTCGCCTGTTCTTCAGAGGTCGTTTAAACAAATGAGATTTATATAAGAAGGAGGAAACAATGGGGTTTGAGACTCACTATATGTCTTTTCATTTTTCATTTAGTTGTATTAAAAAAAATTCTCTCAATTGAATTATACCAAAAATTTCAAATATACCTAAAACCCCTAATAGATTCTGTCTAGGAACACGTACGATTTGCTGTGCAACTGCCACGTTGATGGGACGGCGTGTGGCAGCACTTAGCAGGCCGCGGCCCACAGAGTAAAGAGAACAGCAGGGGGTAGCAGCGTCTGGCCTGCCCTCAGCTGCCGAGTCCCACACACTCTGCAATGGTCTGTTTTTATAGGCAGTGTCTCTAATTTGCGAGCATGTTGGACTGAGCTGCAGTGGTGACAAGACTCCCTTCCTATACAACCAAAAACCTCCGTTCCAAAACACCAGAGTCCTGCCTGTAGCCGGACAGCAGACATTTGCTTTGGCAGTAGCTATTATCACGGGACCTTAAACTGTTCCCCCTGGCTATGCCATACAAATGAGTTCAGCACTTGTTTCCCCCTTCTTTCCATTCATAATCTTTAAGCATTCCTGTGTAAGCAACTCAATTAGAGGCTGCAAACCCCTTCACTTCAACAATGAGTGAAGGAGCAGAGCTGGATTGAGCCATCGGTAAAACAGAGGTCTGTTCAACCTATTATCCTGCTGTTTTGGGCATCAGGCAGAGTCTGGCTGAGAGCCGGAGGTTGTGGTGATTTATTTATTCACATGTTCATCTATCCAGAGGGCGTAAGGCCAGCATTTCCCATCTCACCCATTGAGAAGCATTGAGTGAGACTTCTCATAACATTGCATGTGCAATAGATTCACTGAAAGTACACAAAAAGGGCTTAAGGAACGTGCCCTATTGAGTAAAAACCCATCTGGGTGTGATGGGGAAATGTTGTTTTTAGTGGCGACTATGCTTTCAATCGGCGTGTCGCCCTGTCAGACGCAGACCATAATTAACATGTAAAGTGCACGGCATTGGCATGCACATGCACTTGGCTCAGCAATGGAGCGTTTCAGCAAGACGTGCACTCATAGTCGACGCCGACTCCTTTCATTGTTTGCCTCTATTTGTTATTTTGGGGCCTGTTGGGGCAAATGCGTTTGGCGTTCACATCGTTGGCAGGAGGAAAGTGATCTTCAGGAGTGAGTTACAAGTATTCAAAGCTTTTTGGGTTTAAATTCAAGACGAGATGATGATCCATCATTCTTGTGTCTTAAGAGTTTACTCTTACCTTTATAAGTCATGAATGACTGATGTGGGGTTACATACTAAGCATATTTAATGACGAGAGATTTGTTTTAAATACTCCTAACGGCACCAAAGTCTGTGCATGTCAGCTACTGCACGAGTGAAAAATGGCAGTATTCTTTACCCTGTACAGTATATATTTATTTCAATTTGTTTGTTAAAATAATAAATAAATACTATAAAAATTATTGATAAAAAAACAAACAAAAAATAATTAAATGTATTATTTATATAAAAACTATTTATATCAAATAAAAAATAAAATATTTATAGCATACAAATACTGAGATTTTTTTTTTTTTCAGTTTTCAACTCATATTTATAAACATAAATCATAGATAAAAAGATAATGTTCAAAATATAATAAAAAATAAAACATTTATCAAATAATAATAATAAACAAAAACATTTATAAGGTGAAACAAAAGCTGAGACTTGATTACAAAAAAAATATAAAATATAAAAATAAAATAAATCAAATCCACTCATGCAGTTACAATTCATGTATTGTAGTGGGATCTTATAAGTGGATTTTATCCAAAGTGGAGTTTGTAGAAAATACAGCTTTACAGTGAGGTTTACAGCTATATGAAATGTCAAAATGCTTATTTTGCCATACAGTGAAGTCTATAACAACATATTCAACGCTGCATGACTCCAGTTAGCGTCTTGGTTTGACCCAGTAGTGCGTGTAAAACTGCCGAATGTCTAAATAAATTTACAGTGCTGCGCATGTTGGCTCTAATGACAAGTTGGACAGATTTTCCATGTGCACATTTTTCATTTTTTACAACAACGATCACCATTTACAGGAAAACCTGAACCTTCTCTCTCCAAGTCAGCTAATGGGGAAATGGGAATCATGAAGGGAAAAACAAGAGGGCCACTTTGTGCATGCTGAACACTCACTCTTGTGGAGGGTCTGCTGAATTTATTAGAACATAAATTGATTTTTAAATACGCATACGAATTTTATCGCCACACCATTCCAAGACAAACGCTAGGCTCTGCAATGCATATTTATCAGGACTTTGCTCTACTGAAGGGCTTGCTTTATGCCACCATGCCATGAGCTGACATCAGCCATCAATGAAAGCCCTGTGTCTGTGGGTTGGTGTGGAGAGCCGTGAACACCTGAGTGCCCAGAGTGAGACCACATCAAGCCAGGCGGACGAGAAGGGCAAAGACACAAGCCGGGAAGGGGAAAGCCCTATGCTGTGCTGAGCTAACAAGCCTCACTAAACAAACTGTGGGTAGTCAGCTCCGCGGCGGCCAGAGTTAGCGGTCAGAGATGCAGGAACTCTCATGACCGACTCATTACAGTCATTAAAACGCAGAGGTCTGTGTTTGATTAGTGATTGGAAGTAATTGGGACATGTGATGTGAGAGGGTGTGTGGGGCTGGACTGTTTTATACACAGGTGAAGACTGAAAGACTTCAATTTATTTGATGTGGAAAGTTTTTTTTACACAATTTTTCGCCGACTGTAGTAAATTAAAGTGGTGTTGAAATTAAGTGTTTCTACGATGTATCGTGATGTGGACATGGACGATTCTGCATCGATGCATTAACAGAACATAATTGATTACCTATAGTCTACTGACGTTTCTCTAAATTCATTCGTCGCATACGTGCTTCTCGCACTAGCATAAAATGGCGAAGGGAGGCGAAACACAAAGGCGAATAATAAAAACTGCACCCACTATTTTAACATTTACAGCGTGTGAGAGTGTGCATGCGAGTGTGTGTGTGTGGGTGCACGAGCAAGTTTGTGTGAGCGTTATTGTAACTTAAGTGCACTACTTGACAGTTTCATACGCTTTTAGTATTTACTAGTTCTAAATGCTCCTGTCGTCTGCTGGGTTCAGACTTAAAGGTGCCCTAGAACTTTTTTTAAAGGTCCTGTTCTTCGTGATCCCATGTTTCAAACTTTAGTTAGTGTGTAATGTTGTTGTTAGAGTATAAATAAAATCTGTAAAATTTTAAAGCTCAAAGTTCAATGCCAAGCGAGATATTTTATTTAACAGAAGTCGCCTACATCGAACGGCCAGTTTGGACTACATCCCTCTACTTCCTTCTTTAATGACGTCACTAAAACAGTTTTTTGACTAACCTCCGCCCACAGGAATACACAAGAGTTGCGTTTGTAGAGTGTGTTTGTCGCCATGTCGTCGAAACGCTGTTATTTTCATCCCGCAGTCCAATCACCGGGTCTGATTCCGGCTCAAATTGATAGGGTAAAATTAAAGACATGTTTACAATAACACTGAGCGCGTGCATCTCCACGTTATGGTAAGAGGCGTGACCTTTCCGGGCAAGGTTCGCTAAGCTGCTGTCGAATCACAACACAGGAACCGCTGGCACAATCAGAACTCGTTACGTATTTCTGAAGGAGGGACTTCATAGAACAAGGAAGTCATCAGCCCGTTTTTATGACAGTGGAAACAGCGGTATACAGATAAGTAAATTATGTGAAAAATACTGTGTTTTTTTACACGCGAAACATGAACACATGTTATATTGCACACTATAAACACAATCAAAGCTTCAAAAAACCACGAAAAACGGGACCTTTAAAAAGACGTAATATAAGTCTTAGCAATATATATATATAAGCAATGGACACTTCCTCTCTCAAGATCCATAAAGGTACTAAAAACATATTTAAATCAGTTCATGTGAGTACAGTGGTTCAATATTAATATTATAAAGCGACGAGAATATTTTTGGTGCGCCATGACTTATTTAGTGATGGCTGATTTCAAAACACTGCTTCAGGAAGCATCGGAGCACAGATGAATCAGCGTGTCGAATCTGCTGTTTGGAGCGCCAAAGTCACGTGATTTCAGCCGTTGGCAGTTTGACAAATGATCTGAATCATGATTCGACACACTGATTCATTTATGCTCCGATGCTTCCTGAAGCAGTGTTTTGAAATCGGCCATCACTAAATAAGTCGTTATTTTGTTTTTTGGCGCTCCAAAAATATTCTCGTCGCTTAATAATATTAATATTGAACCACTGTACTCACATGAACCGATTTAAATATGTTTTTAGTACCTTTATGGATCTTGAGAGAGGAAATGTCATTGCTCCCTATGAAGGCCTCACGGAGCCATCGGATTTCAACTAAAATATCTTAATTTGCGTTCTGAAGATTAACGAAGGTCTTACGGGTGTGGAACGGCATGAGGGTGAGTAATAAATGACAGAATTTTCATTTTTGGGTGAACTAACCCTTTAAATCGAATTGTTGACATGATAATCGTAATCTAACTGAATCGTAAGACCAGTGAAAATTCACACCCCTAGTAAATTAGTTAGCTATTTGTACTTGCCAAAGTTATTATCGTTAACTAAAACAAAAAAAAAACAAAAAATTGTTACATGAAATAAAATAGATAAAATCAAATATAAAAACCAGCAGTTACGAAAGCATCTCATCTTAGCGATGTGGATATGTTTGCATGAGCTCTGCAATTCGGCACTCCAGTCACGTCATGTCACGTTTATTTATACAATAGACTGCTTTAAATCAAGCATCTTTACAGTATTAAACACGAAAAGTGTCAGTGTAGAAGAAATGAACCGAAGAAGATTTCTACATCAAAGGCAGCGGAGCCTCAAGGGGCTCGCACACCGGACGCGAAGCTCAGCGCCGCGCAACGCCGCAACATGTCTTAACATTGTTTTCTATTGTTTTCTGGGCGCCACGGACAGCCGCCGAATATCGCCGCCGGTGTGCGTACACTCATAGAAAATAATGTGTTCGAATTTTAAAAACGTGTCGTGGCGCTGCGCGGCGCTGAGCTTCGCGTCCGGTGTGCGAGCCCCTTCAGAGCGCACCTACCTATTACGTAATCGCCACGGGCCAATGGTAGATTGAAGGCGTTTACCTTTTAAACTCCATAAAATGAACTCCAAACAAACCTCACTTTAGCCTGATTTTGTTCAAAATGACGTCACACCAGTTCGTTCTTCGATTTCACTTGAAGTATATTGAAGGTCTTATGGGTGTGGAATGAGGGTGAGTAATTAATGACAGAATTTTCATTTTTGGGTGAACTAACCCTTTAAGAGTTACTGTGTGTGGCTGGACTGGATCAAAGCAAGAGTGCGTGCCAGCTTGATTACTTTCAAATTAGCTATTTGTACTGGCCAGGGTTATTATCATTAACTAAAACTAAAACCATTAAAAAAAAATTTTACTTGAAAAAAATTAAATGCATGCTGATATAAAAAAAAAATATTAAAAACTTGTGGATTTGTGGCACTAAGAGTTACTGTGGGTGGCTGGACTGGATCAAGGCAAACGTGCGTGCCAGCTTGATTATTTACAATCGCAAGTTTCCTGAGCAGACACCCTATACTGACTTCCCCCTCATCCTCTCTCACAGAGTTACCCATTCACAACACTGTATTTCTCCCATAAACTCTGGATGAGAGCCGAGAACCTGCTTGGCACCGTGAGACAGACCTGCAACCTACTCGCCCTGGTTCACCCCAAAAGATTACGCAACGACATGCAATCGCGATCCTCTGGGCATCTTTTAACAATGGCACCTTATTGAGCCAGGAGTAATCAGTACCTTACAAGATCAAGAACATACACCCGTCCATTACATGACTAATTGGATCACATTACAAAGAAGCAGAAGGGGGTACATAGCTGCCATAACACATCCTTGAAAACAAAGAGCAGAGATGAAAGACCTGGCATTACAGCCATAGCAAAAAAAAAAATGTCTCCCTCCAAACACTGTATTTCCCTTTTAAGGCAAGGTTGGAGGGTAGTCGAATGTTACTTATAATAACACATCACACCTGCAGCCCAATCTGAATTAGAAGCTGTAACAGAAACGCCTCGTAAATTGTTGAGATGGCTTATGTTTACAGCCGCTTGCCACGTGAGTCATGTTTTATACACAGGTGAAGATTGAAAGACTTGTTCTTTGATGTAGAAAGCTTCTCATCTATTATTTTTTTACACAATTTTTCACAGAGTGTAGCAAATTAGATAGCTATTTGTACTGGGCAGGGTCATTATTGTTAAACATATTATTTAAAATAAAATAAATTAAATGCTGACTGAAATTAAATACATATATAAAAAAATTAAACGTATTTTATTTCAGCCAGATGCCAAGGCAATATTTTTTTTTTTTTTACTTTCGTTTAGTCTAACTTGAAGTACTAAAACAACTAAAACTTTATAAACAAAAACTAATCAATAAAAATTAAAAACTATATAGATCTTTAAAAATATAAAAAGCTAATAAAAAAGACAAACAAAATGACAAACTTTAATTAAAAATAAAAAAAAACTGAAAATATAAAAATAAAAAAATTCTATAATAGTATAACAACGATATTAAAATAACATTGGTACTGACTGCATCTAGTTATGGTCCTTTAAATAAGACTGCATTTTTTTTTTTTTTTTTTTTTTGATGATGATGATGATGATGATGTCTAAAGTTTCAGCGCTAATAGTGGCACTAAACAGAATTGGAAAAATAATCTCCAAACAGGTTTTCCATACACTCCCCCTGTTTGTCCTGCTCAATTTACAGGAAGTCCAAATCAAAACACCATTGGTTGAGTTAGAAATTGACATGTCGGCCCATTTAAACCAACAGAACAATATTTTGAGAGCACCACAAAGCCACAGTGTTTACATTCTTGGAGAAGCAGGGATCCACATAAAAAAAAAAACTTTACCAGGATTGGGAACCCCTAAAGTATAGTAAAAAAACATGCGCATATTTAACTGCATGTTGCCATATGAACAATGAGTCAGTGATCAGATTGATTTAAAGCCCACAAAATATTCAACGAAAGTATGTGAATGCAAATGCTTCTGGCTACAATAACTCATTTTTGTGTATTGTTGCATTCCGAAATGTCTCAGACAGCAATTCAAGCATGTGTTGCTTTCTTAAGGGTTGCTATAATAGATACTGGAATTAGCTTTGCATGAATTAGTTAAATTAATGTAAACTGATGACTGCTAGAAATCTGACTACGCCACAAATTATCACAAAGTTTTCCTTCTTTACTTCTAATATTTATTAGATTTGACGTTATTGCCACAAATGTATATTTTGTCACATTTGCGACTATTTTAAGTTGCAGTTTGGGATGCTGGGAAATCAATGCTTACTTATAGCTCTCTTCACATTAAACAAAGTTAGAAGAAAGCATTGCAACACACAAAAAAAAAACAATTGACCTTTAAGGTGACAGTATGGATGTAGTATGTTGGTTAGTGCAGTACTTGCGGAGTGTAACTCACTGTCCACTGGGCTCATGTAGTCAGGGAGATGAGCAGCCGCGGCCCCCGTCTGCATGAGTAGGTCTCCATAAGGGCTGCGGTGACTGGCGATGAGGTGATAGTACTCTGAGGGGTTGGCCCCAGGTGGGGGAGGGGGCAGGCCAAACAAGCTCCGCTCCTTCAGGTGTTCATGGGTCACTGCTAAGACAGAGAAGAGTTTAGTATTTCAGGAGTCACACACAGAGATAGGGGAGATTAGGATTAGACACAGGGCCTAAAATTAACACTCGCCAAGCAACAAATGTGAGTAAAAATCGGTGTTGACGAGTATATGTAACAGTATCAATCACCAGTTGGACAGTAACATTTTTATGAATTTTAACAATGCAAATATTGTGAGAACATGAACGAGAGAGAGATGACGTGCCAGTGCTGCACCTTCTCGAAAGTGCAAGAAGACACGAAAAGGAACTCAATTCATTTCTTGCACGCTGTGTGGGTATTTTTGTGCACACATATCTGAATACCAAATTGAACTCTCTTTCATGTCTTCTTGTGCTTGAACAGACATATTCAAACAAAATTACATCAAAATCCCATCTTGGCAAGTATCCTCGTAAACATAGTCAGTTATGTCTTAAATGAACGTAAACAGCCGAGAAAGAAAACGCATGTGTATCAGTGTATTGGATCCGTGCATTAGCTCTTAAAGTGACAGCAGCCTAACATTCCTGCAGCCGTCTGTTTTTAATTAGATTCAAACAAAATCACACTGCTCTTGACTGAATAACTTTTGTAACTTTAATAACAAGTTGTCACATGACCCTATACAGTATTTAGATATGGTATACTGTTGCTTATGATAGATGTACATGAGAAAAGTGGTAAACATTTCTTCAATTTTTAGTGTCAAAAAATACTTACCATTTTTTAGTTCTAAAAACACATAAAACTACGTAAATTATAGGGCTAAAGATTAGCCATGAATTATTCAATGAAGCATTTTGAGTCCCAGATGCTTTGGGGTAAGTTGTGTCAGTGGCTAAACTAATATTGATAGTAAGCTTTGCCTTCAAATATGAAATATTATTACAAATACTGAGTAATGTTGGAAACTGTCTCCCAAAAATGAAATTTCATTTTTGTATTTATATGATCAAAAATACAGTAAAAACTGCTTTTCAAAATAACTGTTTTCTATTTTAATATACAGTTTATAGCAGACATTTTGAAAGTTACCTAGAAGTAAAAAGTGGCACAGGTCTCTTTGCTCTCTCCTTCCCCTTAAACTCCTTGCCTAAACTTTAACACCTGCACCTAGTAAACCCCAATCTAAAGGTGTTAAAGGCAATGCATGCAAGCAATATATTTATCTTTCTGTCTGCTTAGGTCAGATAACCATTAGTGCCTCCTACGTTATTTCCGTAACATTCGCCTACGACGAAGAAATAACAGCAGTTCACACCCATGCTCTTTAAGTTATGGGACGCTCAGGAGGGGGGTGGATGGGGGGGGGGGTTTCCCACCTCATTCTTGCCTGCTTGGCCATTCATACCATAACAGCTCTATCAGGAACAATTAGGCCCCAGCGAGGTTAAAAAAGAACAGGCGTGTGTTTGTGCTGGATTCATGGCAGAACAAGGCCGTTTATTTTCTCCACGCTCGCCGGATCGTATAACGACATCCCCAGAGGGGCTCAGAAACGGTGTGAGGAGGGGTGCAGCAGAGACTGTGGCTGAAAAAGCCCTGAGGCAGTGGACCAATGAAGGCAGATCAGCAGTCAGACACTGCTCTGGGGCTTGGGACATCTTCAGTGATCTTTATCAGCCATTCTCTATGGACCTTCTGTTAAACGGAGAATATGATTGACTTCTGCAAGACTGAAGCTTTGTCACAAAGTTAGTTAGTTGACTTTATAATGTGCAGACACAATGAATGTAGGGCTAAAAAAAAAAAAAAAATCCAATTTAGACTAAGATTAGCAAGGTATTTTATGCAAATCATTGAATTAATCACCTGTAATTCTTTTATTCGAGACCTTTTAAAATGTAGTAGGTGAACTGCTGGGAACAAAGTGTATATGAAACTGTCGAAAAAAGGCTTTTTAGTTTTTATTTGGATTCATTCAAGCTCAATTCCTTCCATTATCTCTGCTGCCATTTATTCACCAACACAATCTTTTCCACATTGCTTATTTAAGTGTGAAAGCAGAGCCATTACTGCCAAGAGATTGTACTTGGTGACTTATCTCTAGTTTGGGCTGCTCGTCCAAACCTGTTATAGTAACAGGGCTGAGAGGACAATGATTTTGGCAAGGGAGATAATGTGTGGGAAATTGTTTTGTTTCTATTTGCGTATTCAAGCTTACATGCCAAGTAAGAGCAGGTCTACAAAAATGTTTTTTTAGCATACTAAATGTCCAGGTCATTGACACAGTAAAGGAGATAAACAATGGTAGAGAGAGCTTCTGTGGTGTTTGAGTTTGTGGAGGAGCAGAACCATTAGCTTCTTTCCTCCTTGACCAATGTTTGTATTTTTCCTCCTAGATATACTCCCATAAACATAAAATCCATTCTCAGGTGGTACGATGGGTGATTTGAAAGCGCTCTTGGATTTATACTGGCACTTATTAGCATGTTTTCATTGAGGCATTATTGTAGAAACACCCTGGTTGTTCTGTCAGGATGGTTCAGCCAAAAAACAAAACAAAACAACAAAAAAATATATTTACTCACTCTAATGACATTCAAAACCTGTGTGACTTTTTAATGTTTTAAACGAAGTTAATGTACCTGGCTGACTTTCGTCTTTTTAGCTCAAAATAATATGTTAGATAAGATGTTCAAGCCATAAAATGAAAGTGAATGTTTCCCAGGAGCCGTCAAGTGCCAAAAAACATAAAAAGCACAATAAAAGTATTATAAAAGTGCTTTGTTACTATCTTTCCCCACACATTATTATCATATGGCTTCAGACTATTTGGATTACACCACATGAATCACATTTATAGTGCTTTTAGTCATTTTTGAAGCTTGGCCACCATTCACTTCCATTATATAGAAACAAGCAATTTGAACGTTTTGCTAAACATCTATTTTTGTTTTTCATAAAAGAAAGAAAGTCATATGGATATAGAAAGACATGAGGGTGAGTAAATGAATATATGAATTTATAGCTGAACATGCACTACTATTTAAAAGTTTGGGGTTGGAAAGAGGTTTAAATGTTTGTGTCTTATCTTTAACAAGGCTATATTTACTTGATAAAAACAGTAATATTGTGAAATATTATTGCAAGTTAAAATAACTGTTTACTATTTTATTCCTGTGACGTTATTCCTGATTACTCCAGACTTCAGTGCTCAAGAAACATTCTTTATCATCAATGTTAAAAACAGTTGTGTTGCTTAATATTGTCACGGAAACAGTGAATAATTCCCCCCCCAGGATTTTATGATTAATAGTAAATTCAAATGAGCAGCATTTATGTGAAATAGAAATATTTTATAACACTATATAAGTCTATATAAGTCACTTTTGAATAGAAGTATTGATTTCTTACTGAACGGTAGTGTATTTGTCAACGACAACAGCACACTGGTACATGGAGAACAATATGACACTCACCATCAGCAGGGCTCAGTCCTCGTGCTGCAGAGATCATGGAGAGAGTGGGGCTGCTGTGGACTGATCGCAGGTAGTGCTCCATGTGTGGGTTGACATACGGGTGGGGTGGGTTGAAGGGGGATTCTCCGGTAGCTGCAGCGTGAGGCGATAGTCGGATGAGAGAGATATCAGAGATAACTGGACTGCCAGCTAATCCATGAGGTCTAGCAAAAGACAAAGAAAAAGAAGACAATTAGTTTCTTACACAAAGACAAGCTGCCACATAGTTTAAGTGCTTAAGTGTAGTGTAATTAGGGACCCTCTGTGCAAATCCATGTCTTAAGTTCACACAAAAATACTTTTCACCATCACTATCTTTATCACTGTCAGTGACAGACCTTAATTACTTCACACTTAAAACAAGCTCAGGACTCATTATTAAAGTCATCAGGAAATTTAAAAAAAATGACCAATTACTTCCTTAAAGGTGCTAAAGAGGATGTTTTGTTTTATACATTTTTGCAATATTACTTGAAACTGTCTTTACTAACTGATAAAAGACTATTTATTAGGTGCACTGAAAGGAATAATATTAATATACATCATCTGTGCACGAGGTAGGGCCTTAAAAACATCAGCCAATCGTTTACGCGATCATCGCGTAAACGATTGGCCCTCTGGCTTGTCAATCACTGCCGTGACGTTCCTTGTGAGAGACCTGCACGGATTGGCCCTCTGGCTTGTCAATCACTGCCGTGACGTTCCTTGTGAGAGACGAGCGCGGCTGTGCGCTCCAGTAACTTTCCACACTCCACAGGCGCTGCATGCAATGTTTTTGTCAGGAGACAGGAATAACAACTGCAGATTATGAGTTACCTGCGGTGAGTCCGACATAATGAATCCACAAACACGACACAGCGAATGCCGGTGGTAAACACTCATGTTCCAATACTCGTGCACGAGTTTTGGGAGGCGTTCTCTTGAAATGAGCTGTGAAGGAGGGGGGCTGTTCTTACGCATGCGCTCATTTCAAAAACTCAGTAACAGTCTTTGGATTCTCAGTCGACGAAAAAATCCTCTCTATCACCTTTAATGCATATTCCTGATTTTATGGTGCATGATTCATCGACTTTCCTTTTTAGATGACATCACATATCCGTCTGGCTACCTTCTGCTACCTAACAATTCAACACATTTCTGATGGATAAAATCAAATCTCACCCAAGATTTTTTCTCCTTGAATATGCAATTTCACTTTGAAATATGTTGCATATTAAAGTAAAATAAAGAATTAAAATGGTTCATAAACAGTGTGATTCAGCAATCTACACTTATAATTTAACAAGATAATTTTATATATCTTCATTTATAGAGCTTTATTTTTCTTACCTTATCGGCAAATTGTTGTTTTTCTTGTTTTAATGATGTTTCGATGTTTTAAAAAATGTATTAAAATTATATACATGTATACACACACAAATATAAATAATTATTATAAATATTTTGTTTTATTTATTTTATATCTCTCCCTCTCTCTCGCACACTATATTCTTGACTGAACTAGGATTGCTAGCGAACAACTTCAGGTCCAAGTCAGGTCCAGATGTAACATCTGGAAGCACCGATTGGGCCAAAGGGTCTTTATGGACTGGGTTTAGGCTTCAGACCTTTACTGTAAAACTGGTCATGTTTTTTTTTTTTCCTCCACAAAACCCAAACATAGACAAGCTACTCCTCCCTTTGAGCCTGAGGTAGTGAACAAGTCGAAACTGAGAGCGCTGTAGTACATGGTTGGTTGCAATGTTTGCGTGGGATGGAAGTCTCTGAAGACACACAAGCCTGAAGTGTTATGATGAGTCTGCTCTCATCTAATACCCCCCCCCCCCCCCCCATTTCTCAGTCACTGTTTGAAGAGGCTGATGTGTAGAACAAGATAATGGGGCAGAAGTTCACAGATAGCCCACAGGTCATGGCGAGGATATAAATGTGTCACGTCTTGGCAGGTATCTGCACCGCCCGCACGCCAGTCCACAGAACACCAGCCAGGAGGCAGCTGTAACTCTAACATTTCCTGAAAGTAGAGAACACATCTCTGATCTTCTGTAGGACTTTGAAGAGCTGTTTACATGTGGTTCCCTCAATGACATATTAGTGTACAGTGGTCCTACATTTACATTGACACATTTAGTAAACGCTTTTATTCAAAGTGAACCCATGACCTTGGCATTGCTATATTGCCATAATCTACTGTTTGAGCTAGCGGAAGGTCATGAAAGAAAAAAACTGGTCATTATTGCAAAATAAACCCAATGATGTGATCTGGACCCTGATGTCAAACTGATGTCTGACTGGCTAATGCTGTGTTTGACCAATCAGAAGTATTCCAGAAAGCTCTTTGTTGCAGTTGAGTCCCTAAATGGACCGCTCTTGAACACAGAGGGGATGTCAGACAGTGTTAAATAAAGCAGACCTGTCTATGTCCCCATACTACTTCACTTTCCACTGGGAGAGGAAATGACCATGCGTATGAATCAGAGCTTGCGTTCCACAAGGGTGTGTTCTGCACTTGGGCTGCAAATTATGGGGGATGGGCGGTTCTTCTGGGGATTTGATGGCAAGCAGACTACAACTATAGCTACACATTCATTTTGTATCGAGGAAAATTAGACCGTACTCAATGGGGGAGGGAATAAAAAGCCTTTGCCTGAATGAAAGGGGAATGTTTCTTTTATAAAAGTGTAGGTTGTTTGACATGTGAATGAAGAGGATTACAGATTGCCTCCATCAAAATGCATTTAGTTATGTGCCAAATACTTAAAGTAACAGTTCTGTCATCATCTACTCACCAGCATGTTTTTCCAAACCAAGAAGATGTTTAGCAGAAAGTTCAATCCTGCTCTTTTGCATATGAATGAAAGTGAATTGTGACCAGGGGCTGTCAAGATGTTTCGTTACTATGAAGACTACTACAAGATTGCAAAAATGACCAAAAGCACCTTAAAAGTATCATATAGTTAAAATGACTATATTCTAGGGGTGTAAAGGCAGAAACACACCAAAAAAAAAGAGCAGAGGACCAACTTCAGCCAATGGTGCAGAACACACTGAGAAAACTTAGTCGGCTGACGAACAAAAACTGCCCACTGGCCGACCATCGGCTTGGTGTGGTCCTGCCTTTAAAATACACAAAACTGATGGTTCAGTACAGCAGGGGGAGTAAAATTGCTTTTTTTTTTTTTATTAAACAGTAGTTTACTGAACAAATTGTCTCTGTCTTTGAATGAATTCAATTATAAGTTTCTTAAGGATAAAAAAAAATGGCAACACTTTAGGGAACACATATAAACTATTAATCACGACTTTTCCCTCAATAAACTCCTAATTTTCTGCTTATTAATAGTTATTAAGGTAGTTGTTAAGTTTAGGTACTTGGTAGGATTAAGAATGTAGAATAAGGTCATGCAGAATAAGGCATTAATATGTGCTTAATAATTACTAATAAACAGCCAATATTCTATTAATATGCATGCTAATAAGCAACTAGTTAAAAGACCCTAAAATAAAGTGTTACCAAAAAAAAATATTTCTATTAAAACTGTAAACAATATAGGGATCCCTTACTTGCACATTACTATAATAATAAAGGTTCAGAGCCCAAACTATAGTAGTCACTCATTTGAAGTCAACATTTCATCAAAGTTGTCCTTAGTTCTTAGGACAGCTTTGACAAACTTTTTGATCCACTTCAAATGTTGACCACTGTATTAGCCTAAATTCAGTTGCTATTTATTTTTAGATATTATCAAATAACAAATTGTATGCAAACTTGTAAACTGCACATAAGGCAGTTTTTGCATTAACTTCTAAATCTAATTATAAAATTGTGTTTTTACCATACAGTCCAAGGTTTTTACTTCAATTTGTTGTTGAAATATAATAATTTACACAGTGTCTGACATTTTCATGATTTATTTAAACATACATTAAATAATCAAGACATCACTAACAAGTTAAGTAAAATATAATGAATATATAGGCTTATATAGTACATATATTTAGCGTAAGAGTTCATTTCTCTGGCAAACTAACAAGCTGTGGACACACCTGAGTTAAATGCTATGTGGACACAGTGTTTACAAGCTGTTTTATTGACGTCTTTCTACCATTGAAACACTAATTGAGCGATTACTCGAGATATTATACATTTCAGTAAGATGTACTGTATCTTTCAACATACCTTCAGATGTTCATTCATGTTTATTCTGTATTAAAGAGGAAGAGATGATCATGTTCACTCACGCCCTGAACTGCCGCTTGAAATGAGACGCCTGTATAGGGATCTGTTACGCCACATTAAAGAGAGTCAAAACGGCCTTTTTTGTTTGAATTTCGTGATTAAATTGACAGAATTTAAAAGATGACACTTTGTTTCTTATCGAAAGTAACAAAACACGGAGCTTATTGCGATTAATGGTGGTTAGGCTACAATTGTATTCGTCATGTGGATAAGATCCAATGGGCCAGAGCTAGGCGGGGCGCGTTCGTATGCCATGAGAGTATCGAGGGTCGTACCGTGGGTGGTGTATCGTGGTTTTCCGGTTCGGTTTGAATATTGTTACATCAAATGTTCCCTCTAAGCTGCGCGCGTGCGCGGCCGCGCAGAAGAAATAATTGCCGTGCAGAGAACAGAAATGAAAATGATTGTAGTAGTTTAAATGAGAAATAATTGCAGTGCTCTGGACAACCGCTATAGAGTTATTGTCGCTATAGAGTTGGAACCGGTGAATGCGGTTTACAGGTTCCAGAGAAAGAGAACGATTGAGCGCATGTGAGCTGGCTGGCCCTGAGCCAAATCAGTCCCGGTAAGAATACTGTCATGTTTGCGGACTAAATACATCAATACGAGAGGCAACGCGAAAAGAAAAGAAATGTGAAATAAAACGTCATGTTTTAATGAAAAGTGGTGGAATTACACTCCCACCACAGGTGTAGGTTGCAAACTCAAAATACATAAGTACCTCAGTTTAAATAGATTTTTGTGTGTGGTGGTGTGGGTTTCAGGGATGTTTAGATAACTATAAACGAGTTAACGTTCACTTTTCTTAAAAATATTTAGCTATCAGTGTAAATGCTTCAGTTTGTTTTCACTATATAATATATTAAAACAAATGGAAGCATTTAAACTGATATAATACTGTATATCAGTTTAAATACTTAAATATTATATTATATTTTATTATATTATAATGTAAACCTAATAAAAAAATTGATCTCACAAGGGGATTGTTTAAGGGCTCCTTGCCACGAAAAATCTTGAAACCTCCTGGTATATAAAATCTGTGAGATTCATAAGCAATAAACATGCAATTTTGATGGTTTAACACTGTATGTTGCTAATAATTGACTGTACAAAAACACATTATGGTTGTCCCAAACCATCATTGTAACTGCTCATATTATATTATTATAAAGAATTGAACTGTCCTGCAGGAGGATAGAAGTTATTTTTTAATAGAATTTCTTGGTAAAGACTGGTACAGTTAATACAGCAATGTGAAAAAATCTCAAGTAACCTAAAATGTGCTTAATTTAGTGACTGAACTGCTTGTTTTCAAACATATTATTTAATAAATCACTAAGTTACATCAAGCGTCAAATAAAATAGAAACGGCACATTAAAGTAATGTTACAGTTGCATGATAAAACCATTTTTTGTGTGTGTGTTTACGTTCATTGTACAGGTCTGATATAAAGTATCAACAGAGAAAAGTTTTGCTCAGCGAGAAAAAAAAATTGAGGGAACATTGGTTACATCCCTACTATATCCTACGTTTTCTTGAGCTTTGTGTGTGGAACAAAATGCAATTTAATTTGCTATTCATTTAAAAAAGATGTGATGTTGATGATGCCAAATGGCACTGGTTATTATGTGGCTTGTAAATGTTGATGCATATGCACATATTCAGATTACATACAAACAACATTTGAGAACCAAGGGGAAGAATTAACTTCAGTAAATAACTTAAATTTTGGTCTGTTTATCACACAAAGCTTATCTATGACTTCATAAGACTTTGAAGAGATTCTTATGAGAAATTATCGCATTTATGATACATTTTTGTAGCTTGACAGCCCCTGATTACCATTCACTTTTACTGTATGCAGCAGAGTGAACATTTTGCTTAACATCTCCTTCTGTGTTGCACTGTAGAAAGACTACAGGTTTAAAATGACATGAGGGTGAGTAAATGATGACAGAATTTGAAACCATTGCTTTAATACATGCATTTTTCAAAAAGGGATAAACCGTTTTTTGTACACTTAATGAGATGTGAGCAAGGCCTACAGTGACTATCTGAATGGCGGGTATCAGATGCATTATGCTTGGCACAGTCTGGCTTCATCTCAGTCTCTCATTTATACCATCTCTGTTCGGAGGCCAACCTGCACCCAGCCGGAGTCGTGCTCAGTTTCCAGTAAACGCCTGCAGACTACCAGGCTTGTCCTGTAGCCAACTTTCTGCCATCAGCCTCCTTGAAAGGATAGCCATAAAGACGTCTCTGTTCTTGAGGAGCTGAAAGAAAACAGACTCGCCATACACAAACCACCAAATCCTCCCCCCATTTGTGGAAGGGGAGGGGGGTGTAGAAGCAAGTGCTCAAAATTAATATTCGCCTGTAATAGTGCAATGATTTTGCAAACTGCCAGCAAAGATGTGTTATCTGTATGTGGCCATAAGCATGTGTTGGTTGTCATCTTGACCACTGACAACATTATGAAAACAGATGGCATCACCACAGAAAATCTCATGATGGTTATATTGTAATACTTATTGTGACCATCAGTGTCAGTGTCCCAAACTGAACATCAACGGATGTCAATTAAAATGGTTAATTAACATACACATATATAAAAACGTGTATTTGATGCAGAAGTCAGCTTTCCAGAAATTGCCTTTTAGGAGTAGGAGAGCATTCTTTCTTAATGTACTGATACTTTACACACTTTTTTTTAATATTTATACTCTTTTTGTCATTTAAAACCCCTGACTAAAGCTTAAAGCCAACATGAAACACCATTTGCAACCCTCTTTACTTTTGTAAAACAAATCATGCAAAATAAGTCCAGCAATGTGCATTAAAAAAGTAAACAGGACAAATTTTGATTTCATGCTAACTTTAAGCATAATGTCATTATGAATTCTCAGCATTTTTGGCACATAATTAAAGATTTGGGGTATTATTTACAGTGGTTTTGAGGTCTTTCCCGCAATAACTGAACTACTATGGGAAAGTATGTCAACAACAGTGAGAGACAACTCTTAAATATACATAAACACATATTAACCCGGTTTTGGGTACATTCCCACATTTCTCAGTGTTTGCCAGACAGTCAGAATCGACAAGACAACATGTCAACGCATAAATAAATCAGGAAAACTGCTCTGGGTGTTTGAACCCTCAATAATAAGCCATTATTTACAACTTTACCTGTCAGGGGATAAGAAAAAGTGGGCCCCTACTGACAAGAATGATAACCAAGGTCTTGTTGTTACACCCTCTCTCTGACAAGATGGTACTTGAACAGTTGAGGAGACCTTAGTCATAGACAGGGTATGTCATGGTGCATTTAGAGAGCTTCTTCTTAATAGCTACCTGTCATTTTAGAAGTCTTCCATCGTAGCACCATGGGTGGTACCAGCCCATAGTAACGAAACACAATAACTGTCTCCATTTGACATTCTTTTTAGTGTCTGTATTACTAAAAAAAAAGCGTCAGCGACTGATGCAACAATTTTGTGAATGTAATACTGTTACCATCATATAGCAGTCACTAGCAGTGTTCCTGGTGACCTAACTGTTGTTTATATGTCTGCAAAGTGCAACATTTATATATATATATATATATATATATATATATATATATATATATATATATATATATTATATATATATATATATATATATATATATATATATATACACAAATGTTGCACTTTGCAGACATATAAAGTTTGGAACCAAAAGTTTGGAACCACTAAGATTTTTAATGTTTTTAAAAGAAGTTTCGTCTGCTCACCAAGGCTACATTTATTTAATTAAAAATACAGTAAAAAACAGTAATATTGTGAAATATTATTACAATTTAAAATAACTGTTTTCTATTTGAATATATTTCACAAAGTAATTTATTCCTGTGATGGCAAAGCTGAATTTTCACCATCATTACTCCAGTCTTCAATGTCACATGATCCTTCAGAAATCATTCTAATATGCTGATCTGCTGCTCAAGAAACATTTAATGTGTACAATTGTACAAAATATTTGTGTACAATATTTTTTTTTCAGGATTATTTGATGAATAGAAAGTTCAAAAGAACAGTGTTTATCTGAAATCTAATCGTTTGTAACATTATAAATGTCTTTACTGCCACTTTTGATTGATTTAATGCATCCTTGCTGAATAAAAGTATTCATTTCTTTAATTTCTTTTCAAAAAAATAAAAATAAAAATTCTTACTGACCCCAAACATTTGAACGGTAGTGTATAATGCTACAGAAGCTTTGTATTTCAGATAAATGCTGTTCTTTTGAACTTTCTATTCATCAAGGAATCCTGAAAAAAAAAGTACACAACTGTTTTCAACATTGAAAATAATCATAAATGTTTATTGAGCAGCAAATCAGCATATTAGAATGATTTCTGAAGGATCATGTGACACTGAAGACTGGAGTAACGATGCTGAAAATTCAGCTTTGCATCACAGGAATAAATTACTTTGTCAAATATACTATGTAATATACTATAAATATACTATGTCAAATGAACTACCTGAATTCTTCTGTGAACCTCATAAAATGTGATTTCATTCAGCAGGCTGGAAATATTCAGAATATGCATATCCCCTGCTGACTCCAGAGAGAATATCAGTATGCCACATCTCTGGTCAGGTGCTCTGATTTAGATGAATCACATCTTATCCCACAGAGACTGCAGTTAACTGCCATTGGGGCAGCCGTGGGAACCTTTTCCAAACTCGATGCATGCTCTCCAGTCACTCCCTTTCTCTGCAGTATTACTGCAAGTCCAGAACTTACAAACATGCATTATTTACCATCACATTAACCAAAGATATGTGCAAAGTTTCCCCTCACTATATAGAAATACTTATTAGATTGGACAACTTCTTTTTAGTACATTCATTGGTTTGAAAAAATGTTGGGTAGTGCTCGATACCACTGCAATCTGTTTTCCAAAAAGAAAAATGCTTTTGAGTGAATAAGGAAAGATGTGTTTTTCTCATTCACTCTACTGTCATTGAGGTTCAAGGGAAGAAAA
Organism: Megalobrama amblycephala; assembly: GCF_018812025.1. Lineage (NCBI taxonomy): Eukaryota > Metazoa > Chordata > Actinopteri > Cypriniformes > Xenocyprididae > Megalobrama > Megalobrama amblycephala. The sequence continues at coordinate 24,498,705 of NC_063049.1, read as the reverse complement.
GCTAGACTCTGAATGCTAATTGCTCTGTTTACATGCTGAAAACATTTAGACATTCATCTTCAAGATTTGTCAACTCTTCCTATTTATGCGCATGGAGAGAGATTTGATTGCTTTGGAAGAGTTTTCGGCAAACACATATCTGCAGCACATCTGAATATACAGAAACCACTATTTTTATCTGCAGGTCACAAGTCAAAACATCACAACTGGCAGTGTTATACGACAATACATTAAGAAGTGAATATTGAGACAAAATGCTGCCTCTGCAACACTGTAATGGCATCAATGAATGAATCAGTATGTTAGAACAAATCGGTTGAATTAAATGACTCAATTATTGAGTTCTTTGTTGCTACCTATTGGTGTAACAGTGTAACATACAGAAAAAGACATTGAAAAATCCCTTCTACCAATGCACAAATCTAATTGTATTCATTTATTTCGCAAATGTTTGTCTAAATGTTCCTCTAACAACTATTACATATGGCAAAGATGTATATCCTTAGTCTTGTATCATGAATCATTCTATAGGATCCGTTCACTAAATCAGACCCTTGCCACTACACCTCCAAAAGATAACACTGTGCTTAATTTGCTGTGCAATATACATGTAATTAGGTGAATTGAGTACAGGCAGTGAAAAGGACAGCTAAATCAAGGTCTTGATGAATTAGGGGGCCTCTGTCAAGGCCAAGTCACATTAATCAAAGAAGCCAGAGTACACAGAGAGAGAGAGAGAGAGGGCAGGAATTTTCTTTCTCAGGCTGTTCTAGCTCCTCTGATAAATTGTTCTAGTGTAGATGGGCTCACAGTATGTATAGCTATCACTGATTGTTCATCATCAGGTTAGTCTATGTATATGTGAAAATTTGTATATTATTTTTTCTATTATTTTAAACATGAATGTGAATGGCTGACCTGATAAATAAAATAAAACATTTCAGAATTTCTTATTATTTGGTTTGTCTCTTGCTTTTAATATTATTTTTATACAGAAGACTTTCTTATCATTCCCAGATTTAAACAGCAAAACCTGCCAAAATTGTTTCAGTAAATGCCAGACTCACAGATGCTGTCCAAAACAATGAAATATTACAAGGATGAGAGATGCTAACATTCTGTCAGCTTTATACTAAACACCCGTTTTGTCTGCGATATGAAACTGCTTGAATCATTGGCATCTGGCATTCTCACTACTTGGATGTTTGTTCTCCATGTGCTGCACATCTCCAACTAGAGCTGAACAATCTTTCAGGCGGAAGACAAACGGCTGTACTGGACCTGACCTGACCACGGCATGTTCTGAATCTGCTTTATACTGAAGATGACTCAACAGATTATTTCTCATTGAGACTTGATTAAAGATGATTCCATCAGTGCAGACAGAGGAAAATTAATGTCGAACTGTTAAACAAACTTACCCATGCATGGGGTGCAGAGGGTGTGGCTCGTAATGGTACCTCCCCTCATGGTGTCGCATGTCGATCGGAATCGGCGTGTGGAAGGTTGAGAATAAATGAGGAGCTATGGAGTCAAGGACAAAAGAGAAAAAAGATAAATAAGAGGACAGAGACCAATATACAATATGGCTGTTTTATGCATAGCAGCTGTTTCAAAAATAAAATAAAATAAAATAAAATAAAATAAAATAAAATAAAATAAAATAAAATAAAATAAAATAAAATAAAATAAAATAAAATAAAATAAAATAAAATAAAATAAAATAAAATAAAATAAAATAAAATAAAATAAAATAAAATAAAATAAAATAAAATAAAATAAAATAAAATAAAATAAAATAAAATAAAATAAAATAAAATAAAAAAAAAAATTTTAGAATCACTTCAATACTATTATAGTTTTTATTAAAGGGTTAGTTCACCCAAAAATGAAAATTCTGTCATTTATTACTCACCCTCATGCCGTTCCACACCCGTAAGACCTTCGTTAATCTTCAGAACACAAATTAAGATATTTTAGTTGAAATCCGATGGCTCCGTGAGGCCTCCATAGGGAGCAATGACACTTCCTTGTGGTTTAATATTAATATTATAAAGCGACGAGAATATTTTTGGTGCACCAAAAAAAAGAAATAATGACTTATTTAGATTCATTTATGATCTGATGCTTCCTGAAGCAGTGTTTTGAAATCGGCCATCACTAAATAAGTCGTTATTTTGCGCTCCAAAAATATTCTCGTCGCTTTATAATATTAATATTGAACCACTGTACTCACATGAACCGATTTAAATATGTTTTTAGTACCTTTATGGATCTTGAGAGAGGAAATGTTATTGCTCCCTATGGAGGCCTCATGGAGCCATCGGATTTCAACTAAAATATCTTAATTTGTGTTCCGAAGATTAACGAAGGTCTTACGGGTGTGGAACGGCATGAGGGTGAGTAATAAATGACAGAATTTTCATTTTTGGGTGAACTAACCCTTTAAGTTTCAATTAGTTTTATCTTCATACTTTCAATTTTTATTTTAATTTTAGTTAAAGTTTTAGTCATTTTGTTGTGTTTTGTCATTTTTATTAGTTTATATAAGGTTTATGTATTTTTATTTCAATTTTAGTTTTAGTTATTTTACTACATTAAGTTAAACTGGATGAAAATCAGAAATGTTTATTTGGCAACTATCTGAAATAAAATAAATGTAATTTATTTCAGTTAACATTTATTGTATTTCAAGTAACAATTTTCTTTGAACGGTTTTAGTTGTATTCAACTACAATAACTGTTCAAGCCACATTAAACACAAACATAAAACATAACACCATAGAAATAACAAGAAAAGGAGAAAAATAGTGTCCTGGAAAACATTCTTGTTCAAAATGTACGTGTTCACAAAGTGCTATGTAGCCTACTTTTAAGCCAATTTGAAGTACAGTGTTGTTAGCTTAGCAACATGCTAATGTCAAACTATGTATGATTCAGTTTACTTGCAAGGCAGTTTACTAGATTTTAAAAATGAGCTTACAGACGATTTGTCAATATTAGTGGTCTTACATGTGCAATGAGTGAATTACAGTTTCTCATGATGAGTTTTTATTTGTCTGGGCTAAAAAAAGAGGACCAAAACATGTTCTTCCTGTCATAAAAAGGTTGATTGCTTTAAGGAGGTCTTGTTAAAAACCAACATGCTTTCATTAATGACTGGAACCTACTTGTGGTGGTTATAGATCTTTGAGTAAGCACTGTCTGTGCCTTAAATGTGTGTTTATCATTACTACTTGTTCTTAATGAGCTCCTGAGGCTATTTTTGGATTGACTCATCATCTCATCTCCTGTGCGTGTCTGTCTGTGCCCATTCCTCGCCTGTATTAAAATTCTTGGGCATCACATGCACCGGTGAGTTAGACTTGACCTGAGAACATAGACCATGGGGGTAAAGTCTTCAGATCATTATCTCCTCCTGTGAGGAGATCAGAGTAGATCAGGGTGGGGAAGGGCCACAGGGGCCTCTCAGGGGCCCATCAGGAGGACACCTATATGAGTCAGCATTCCTGAGCTGCCGCTTTCACTCCAATCATCACGGTGACTGTCAAGCATGCATTATTCCAATTCAAGACTAAGGAACGTGTCCAACAACCTGGGGAGAATTCGCTGAAAGGTTTTCTGCACAATATTTCATACACCACAGGGAATGAGACCAGTAACAGTCAAAAATTTGGACACGCCAACTTGGACCATAAGAATGTTATGTTATTTACTGTAAGTATGAAAAAGGCCCATCAATTAATAACACAATCACAATCCTGTACAATGAAGAAATGAATCCTGTGGTAAACAAAATGGACCCTTTTATAAAATTGCTGTAATCCAAGTATCCTTAAATTAAATATTAATATAAATATTATTAAATTCCATTGCCAAATGCATACTAATTTTACCCAGTTTACGAAGAGTACCAATAAATCTACCAAATATAAAAAGTTTTATGAATAAATATATTAAATATGTAATTTAATATGTATAAATATACAATTATATTATATTAATGATCCTACAAGTTTGATTAAACCATCAAAATATGATATATTTTTTAAAAATATTTGAAGTATGAGGGAAGAATAAAACATTTAACGTTGGTTAAGGTATTTATCATACAAAATTATTTGGGAAAAAGACAAACTACAGCTACATGTTTTATTTTACTACGCAAAAAAAAAAAAAAAATTGCAAAGAAAAACTAAGAAAAATAAAAAACTAAGATTTTAAGCTGAAATATAGGCACATTTTTGAAACCAAAGCTTCACAAAAAACTGAGTATGTTAATGTACTTTGTGAGCCTGCATTAGATTTTAATGTTGGTATTTCCAGTGGAATTTGTCCTGGAGAAATGATCAACTCTTCAACCCCTTCATCACTGTCACAGCGGAAAGTACAACTGACAGGTAAGCAACCTACTTTATAACGGCAAATGCAGGGAGGGATTGATGGTGTGATGGCTTAAATCCATCTCAAAAGCTCAAAGTGACTGGCTGCATACTTTCAGGCTATAGTAGTGTGTTTTTCCTCGCCAATTAGGTGGACTCCCTTTCCTTGGTGAGTTGGATATTGAGAGGCATTTCTCAAATCCTGGTGTAGAGGCCAACGTAATGAGGGCTTGCGTGTAGGAGAATAAGCATGCATATCCATAACATATTCATTGATGCTTTGGCCAAGTGTGCAGAATGTCAGCACTTGAGAAAGCCTTTGGAAACTCAAGGGATTCCTGTGCATTTCAGAATGATGGGAACTGGTGCTGTAAAGCGTGGAGGATCATATATGAGCTAAAACGCTTAGTAAGTTGTTCATTACTCAACTCGGTGAGAGAATTTTTTTTTTGAAAAATGTCATATAATAGTCATTCTCTGGATGGCAACCACTCCAAACACAACAACTGAGTAGACATCAAT